>NC_143390.1:47185682-47337197 GCF_980474605.1 Leiobunum rupestre
CCGTCTAATGATACTCGAGGCTGCATAACGCGAGCGCGTAGTCGCTAAAGAATCTGGACGCTTGGATAAAGCCAACGCTGATTGAGGTAATGTAATTGGGAGTGGGTGGTTTTTTCCCGGAACTCTTAGCGCCCGGGCTACGATCATTTAACGCGTCTTTTACCAAGTTCCCCTCCCGCCACCACATTTATCCAGTTCTATATTATTCTCAGCCAGCCACTGCGAAGGAGGGTTGCGCGAACCGACCTTCTGTTTCTCGTATCCTAGAGAGAGAGTCGTCGACTTTAATGAAGTTAGCGAATAAATTATTGCCCTTTCGTCATTAAACTCAGCGTGTGTTGCGCGTGTGGATCGGGTCCTCTCTCCCGCCAAGACTCGGCGTTTCGGAGGGTGAGATGTCTTTGGTAATTTCAATGTCTTTTCCAGGTTCCCGCTAGTAACTTTTCGATAATTAAAGGCGAAAACTTTGCAACCTCCTTCCGGTTTAGTATCATCTAACTGCACCGACAATTTAATTTAGGTAAACGCTATTTATACGTTGTTGGGGGGTAGGTTGACTGTCGCTCGCTTCGGCCGGGAAAAAGTCGTCAAAATAATTGTCTTCTGTTTTCGAGAAAGAGAGGATTAGCTAAAAGTTTTCCCTCTAATGATTAAATTTGTTGTCACTGAGAGTACTTTTAATCAGCGAAACGCGTTTGCTAATGCCTGGCAACAGCGTGGCTACGAGGACAGTATAACCAGGGACTGTCTTGGCGGGGTCGCGACCTCTCTTTCGTTGTAAAAGAATACCATGGCGCGAAACTCGCTCAGTCTTTGACGCGCGGCCGTCATCAATGGCCGTGAACCGATAGTCTCGAGATGAACGTGATTACCAAAGTCCCCCGATTCACTCTCCCAAGTTCGTTAATTAAGATGTTTATTTTTAAGCCCTTCTTTTGCATAGTCGTGGAGTCAATGAAGGGTCTCTAGTTTCTTTTACTGGAACTACTTATCGGGAATTTACTGGCCGCTAAGCTGTTTCGAATGACTCTCTCGGAGAGGAGTTTCTTCGAACTTTTTTAAATAAGAACCATTTTCCCGAAACTGATAAGTATTTTTGCGCGCTTGAGTTGGATCTTTCCAAATCCAAATTCAAACTTTATAAACTTAATTGATGTTAAGCGAAGTTTTAATCGCGTATTTTCCTTATTTGGGTGTCGTTTCTAAAAATATTACTTTTAAATTCGACTGTCTCTTGGAATAAAAGATAATATAGTTGAGAAGATTTCTTGAAAAAGGTGATGAGTATTTTTTATAAAAATTGATAATACAAAAGCTATTTCGTTAATTCAAAACAATGGTATCAACATCATTAGATCACTATTTCTTTCAATTGTACAAAGTTGCTTGGTATCATTAATTTTAATGTTTATGTGGAATATAAAAAAGTCAGTGAGCATACAACAACATCCTTATCTGTGAATAAAATATAAGTATTTATATCGATATATTGTTTAAATTATCTGCTATCTTTGAATTTGAATATTTTAAACTGCACGTGTCTCTAATTAGAACTTTGATACAAAAATCAGGGTTACGGTTTCATCAATGACCCACTTTGACATATCAGTCCGATATATCGCTGTTGTAACCTAACAGTTTCGGTAACGCTAAACTATCCTCAATGGATTGTAAATTCTGGTAACTAAGCCAGCCTTCTGTGGTTGCTTTTATCAGTTATCAACCTAAGAGCAACAAACACAGCACCCCACGCCAGGAGAACGCAACCCGTCAAAAGTCGTGCATTTTCTTGCGTACAGTTTTCATTGGCTAGATGCTTTAGCGCCTGTTGCCGTCGGAAGGGGAAAATTCGGAAATTGTCTTCCCCCTCCCTCCGCCCGTTAAACGTTCAGCGTAAAGGCTCGTTCAATGAAATTTGTTAAGTTAAAAGGAACCACCTATTTACTGCATTGTAAAGGGTTATATAATTAGCGAATAAGTAGATTAGTCGATTAAGAAAAGGGATAATAAAGCTAAACCCTAAACAAATTTGAAGAAATTGAAAAACTTACTAATAGCTCGTACCGATAGGTCTTCGAGCGAACAAAAAGACGCGAAACTCGGACCAAATAGATCTTCGAGTGAAAAAGTAAATGAAATAAAATAGCCAGAAATTCCAACGGTAGACCGGTTTCGTCCTATTTGGGACTCTCAGTACCGTGCGGGAAATCTGGCTCGCGACTATACACTCTTTTACGCGCGTCTTTCCCCCCCATCAAGGACCCTCCCACGATTTGCTCCACAGGCAGCTGCCATAGACGTACTGCACGTAGCTCTACTGTGGAAAGTTCTTTCCCCAAAACCCGTTCTCTCGCGTGTAGCACGGTAATGGCGACTCCCATGAAATAGGCGCGTAAAAGAATCTTATAGAGAAACTTAGCCTAAATATTAAAAATTTCAAAACGAGTTGCGTAGCAACGGAAAGCCGAATAGGGGGAGAGTGGTGGAGAATAGTATATACGCAATGTTAAGTTAAAAGGAACCACCTATGGACAAACACAAGGAGAACGCAGCTAGCCTTTAAACACACTAACGCAGTGTTGCGTACAAATTTCATTGGACGAGCCTTTACGCTGCACGTTTTATGAAAAAGGGGAAGACAATTTCCGAATTTTCCCCTTCCGACGGCAGCAGGCGCTAAAGCGTCTAAGCAATGAAAAATGTACCCAAGAAAATCCACGACTTTGGACGGGTTGCCTTCTCCTTGCGTGGGGTGCTGTGTTTGTTGCTCCTAGGTGCCAGGACAGTTCTAGCGGTTCGAGACTGGCGAATTGTTTTCATCTATTAATTCATCCCTCGATTCGTTATTAAACCACTATTTAGCCAATGACAGAGTTTCTAGAATGTTGAGATCTTGGCTATTTTGTAGCCGTAGGGCTAGTCACTCCGCGTAATCGGTGTACAAGCCCGTACCTCTGACTGCGCTAGAGTCTCTATCAGTGTTGAGTACGCGTTATCCGTGTACAGGCCATCTGAAAAGTGGTAATCCCCTCGCGAGTGGCGCCATTTTATTAGTCGAGATATTCTACTTTGTTGGCTTTGAAGATACTAATGATTGTTTTTGTTTTTATCGGTGGATCAGACATGGAGAACAGCATCCTCCTGGGCAGCAGCAGTCGAGGGACGCGGTCGCAGTTCCGGCGCGGCTCCACGGGCGAGGTAGCCGGCTCCGAGATGGGCAACGACGGGACGACATTCTCGTCTCGAAGACAGCCGTTGTCCCGCGCCTCCAAGACGGACATGGACAGTCCTTTCCCGGAGGCCGCTCTGGACTCCGCGCTCCCCAGTGATAGTGACCATAACTTCGACCACCACAGCTCCGAAGAGGAGCTGGAAGTCATCAACCGCGTCGGACGCGAAAGGAACGCTAGTGGCGCGTCGTCCTCCGGCCGGGTGCCAGTGAGCAAAGGCACGCCGCCCACGAACCCCAGCCGCGGTGTCCTCCCCGCCGTCAACGGCAGTTCGGCGGCCGCGCTCTCGCAGTACCCGGAGAAGCGGAAGTGGTCTCAGGCGAACGGACAAAGTTTCGGGGAGAATTCGGGCTCTTCGGACGAGGAGATCAAGGACCTGGTGAGTTTCTCGACCCCCGTCGAGTTCCGAACGTCGCCGCCGGCCAACGTCCACAAGCCGAGCCGTTCGCTCTCGCCTCCCCCCAAACTGTTCCACTCCGCCTCGGCCAACATCCCTCCCGTCGAACTGTGCTCCGTCTCCCCCCGGAAGAGGCATCGCAGGACGCCCACCGTCAACGCGACCGCGCCTGGCGCTAACATTCAAAGACCGTGCTTGGATTTCGAGAAAATGCAACAGGTAGGAAAACACTTTTATTTTACATCCAGCCCTCCACTACCGTGGTCGCGCGTTAAGTACCTTGCCTTTGTATCCCTGGATTTACTTACACTGGTATAGCGATAACACTTAGCCAAGGTGGGCAGTGCGAGGCACCTTTTTGGAGAAAAGTCCAGACTTGTGGAAAATTGGCCAAAAGTGGCTTATAAAAAAATTGCATTTAAAACCTTAATAAAGTAATTGGAATTAAATTTTTAAGAAGTTTATTGTAAAAATGTCTTATTTTACACTGAACTTACAATATTTTAATTAATTATTCCAAAAAATTAACAGACTAATCTAATGTGAATCAGAATCTGACCATTCCTATGCACATAATTTTGAATTAAGTAGCCCAAATCTGAAATTTATGTTTTTATCATTTTATAATTTTCTGTGGTAAAAATATTTACTGTTCACTTAATTCACTTTTGTCCAGTCCGGAATTTTCCACACTATTTTCTACCTGGAATTTTCCACCGCCAAACACTGAAGGTGGGTAGGTACAATCGCTTATTTCCGGTCAAGGGCCAAGCCTAAGCAACAACCCCGAGTGACCATTATCTTAGGCCAAACCCAATTGACTCCGTGGTATACTTTAAAATTATCAATTTTTAATTGAAGTAAAAACAGAATGATAGTAGATAAATTTAGCATTTATTTAAAATATAACTACCATAATTGTACCATCCAATGTAGAACTTTAGTTTCGGCGCTGTAGCAGTTTATAAGCTTTCACGAGATCTCGCGTTACCATTCACGCGTACGGGATAATTACCGTACAGGGAAACGGTACTTTGAAGAGTGTCTTGGCCATCGCGAGTCGGGTTCTGACGCGTGCTATTTGGTCCCCCATTATTTGGCAATTATCTAGATGATGGATGGCTTTATTTCTAAATTCGTATACGGGACGTATACTCTGGGCGCCGACTCTCAATGGGGAAAACTTTTCACGTCACCTCTTTTGACGGCTACGGCGGATCCCGACTATTGCCTCCTATAACGGCTCATTTCTCTCGCGCGGTCATTGTCTACTGGAAAATACATTCGACCTTGTTTGGAAAAAGAGACGCTTTGTGCAGTTTTTACAGGGTTGCCACCCACCGCATCTGAATAAAATGGGAATTTAGAAATAGGTCTAAAAGTTAGGGAATTTTCAAATAGCTTTAAAAGTTAGGGAGTTTTCAAATAGGTCTTAAAGTCGGGGAATTTTAAAATAGGTCTTAAAGTCGGGGAATTTTCAAATAGATCTAAAAGTCGGGGAATTTTCAAATGGGTCTACAAGTCGGGGAATTTTCAAATAGGTCTAAAATTCGGGGAATTTTCAAATATTTCTCAAAGTCGGGGAATTTTCAAATATTTCTCAAAGTCGGCGAATTTTCAAATATTTCTCAAAGTCGGCGAATTTTCAAATAGGTCTAAAAGTCGGGGAATTTTCAAATAGGTCTAAAAGTCGGGGAATTTTTAAATAGGTCTAAAAGTCGGGGAATTTTTAAATAGGTCTAAAAGTCGGGGAATTTTTAAATAGGTCTAAAAGTCGGGGAATTTTCAAATAGGTCGAGGAATTTGAATGTGAAAAACTGTCATTATGAAGCAAAAAAGTAAATTTAAGTGATTATGAACTAAATCTAAAAATCATCCGCGTGGTCTGACTGGTTTTCTACATAGCTGGCGCCAATCAGCTCCAGCTTCAGAAATGTTAAATTCGTTGATACTTTAAGCTAAGCTTTATGTCCCTAAAAATAAAGCTATCCGTACGCGTTCGCGTATTCCGCTCAACCTCTTTTCTCTATTAAAAAAAACTAACAGTCAGCCTTCACTCGATCGAAATCTCTCTTATTTCGAAATTGAGATTCGTAAATCTTTCCAAAACGTCGTTGGAAATAATGTGTAAAATAAAAAGTGAACCGCGCGTCTAGATAAGCCGACGTCGACCGTAGAGGTGAAAAGTCGCAGCGCGTACCCCATGGACTAGCTTCCGCCAACGCTGTCAATTTAACTCGGGTCCCCCTCAATAGTCGCGGTAGATAGGGCGAAACCTTCAATCTGGGTTGGCTCCTTCGTTTCGTATGCAAATGAGGGTGCCGTTTCAATAGAATCTGTCTGATAATAATCGTTCTCGAAGGACCACGCGCTATTTAATAGTTGATTCTCCTCTTTCAGTGACGCGAGTTTAAAAGCTGTCAAAAGTTTATCTCCACTCTGTTTTATTTTTCTAGCGTGCCCTCCCCCGTCGCTTCCCCCTCCGCCCGCGTCACTTTTCCTGATTAACATAAAAACAAGGAGGCATTCCGCGAAACTGATCTCAAGGTTATCCCCGGGAAGGTCAACCCATCCGTCTTTCTCATCGTGCGCTAAATTTAGTTTCAATCATTTTTCGTGGAAAATATTAGGCCTGGTTCTTTATTTCCTACAAAATATAAACAATAAACTTGTCTATTAAAATACGCGTTCTTTTATTAAATTTTTCTTCGTTTTACAATTTTAAAAAGTCATTAACTAACAATAATATTTATTTAAACATATAATTATTTAAACTAATTAGAAAATGTTATTAATTTAAACTAACAATAAAATTTATTTAAACATAAAATTATTTAAACTAATTAGAAAATGTTATTAATTTAAACTAACAATAATATTTATTTAAACATATAATTGTTTTAACTTATTAGTTTAAACATAATTATTTAAACTAATTAGAAAATGTTATTAATTTAAACTAACAATGAAATTCATTTAAACATATAATTATTTAAACTGATTAGAAAATGGCAAAATTTTAAACTAATTAGAAAATATATTTTCACATAATTATTTAAACTAATAATAAAAATTATAATGCCTTCCTATAATTTCCTTCATTTTCACCGATTTTCCTATATTTTCCTATAAATTTAACGGTCTTTTGAAAATGAAAGAATTTTTATGTACGTGCCATCGAAAATCTAGTGAAAACTCTCGAACAAAATCTTGAAAGGCTTTGTAAATACACTAAGTGATCCAATAAAGCCAGAAGTCAATGTAAAAAAAATTATCAATATTCTAAGTGATACCGATATGCAATAATTACCTTATTATTTTTTCCTATATTTTCATATTTAGTGTCCTATATTTAAAAAAAATTCGCTTATTTAATTCCCTATATTTTCCTATAATTCGCTATTCATATGTACAGGTGTCGCCTAACAACAATTATTTATGCTGGGACGTTTAACATAAAACCATTAGTAACTTAATAGACATAAGTATGACACCAATCGATTTCGGCTAATGATAGTCTGTCGCGAAGTGATTGCGTAATTGAAAGTTTCGGGAGATGAAATACGTCACACGTGACTATTTTCCATTGAAAAATTAGTGCCAGCTAGGAGCAACAAACACAAGGAGAACGCAGCTAGCCTTTAAACACGCTAACGAAGGGTTGTGTACGAATTTCATTTGACGAGCGTCACGAGCCTTTACGATGAACGTTTTACGGGCGGGGGGAAGACAATTTTCGAATTTTCCCCTTCCGACGGCAGCAGGCACTAAAGCGTCTAGCCCAGCGGTTCCCAATTTCTTTTTGCTATGGAACCCTAAATTATGCAGCTAATACTGGCGGAACCCCAACTCATTTTTTTTACTTACTGTTGCCACGACCATAGATGACCGCGCTGCGAATTCTCAGAACTCCTGTGACCCTTCCGCGGAACCCCAGGGTTCCGCGGAACACCTTTTGGGAACCGCTGGTCTAGCCAATGAAAAATGTACACAAGAAAATCCACGACTTTTGACGGGTTGCGTTCTACTTGTGTGGGGTGTTGTGTTTGTTATTCCTAGTTGCCAGGTTAGCGGATAAATACGTACAAAAAACGCCTTTAATCACCCGATTTAAAAATAAAAACCTTCAGAAATGATGGGCATGTTTATAGTAATCAATTTTATGCTATCAATAAATAATTTAATATTATTTCGCCAAAATAAACTTAATTGCAACTGTTGAAATCGTTTAACTTTCAATAAGCCTAAGCCTTTATGGTTTCTTCAACAAAGGTTACCTGACACTTCCAAAGAAACGTTCTCAGCCACGTCCTGATTTATATGGTCATTACGGAAACTGACTTTCAATATTACAAATTTCATTTTCAGAACAGTGTCATACTTACGCGTATTACGTAACTTCTGATAAAACGAAATCAAATACGTGTTAATTTTGTTTGTTTATTTCGTGAAAATTCTTCAATGACTCGAACAATTTTAATTAAATTGAAAATGAAGACTGTTCCCTTCAACGCTGTCGGGAATGGAATAAAATTACCGTACCGCTAGATGGTGCCCCTAATTTAGTAGGAAATTTGCCGAGAAGGAGGGGTAAATAATTGGTCTTTCGGAGTACGAAAATTACCAATGGTAACGGTATTAAAAATTAGTCGGTTTTAGATCGATATATAAAGAGTTTCCCCCCGAAGCGAAGGGAAAAATAGTTCGTCCGTAATCCGTATGGTGGCGGGTCGGGTAATTGGCTCAAAGTGAAAAATAGGCTCGAACTAGATTGGAAAGGTTATTGCTTTTAGACCAAATTTGGTTAAGACCCGGAATAAATTTTCGCGAAGAAAATTTTTACCCCTAATTAATGCGATGGCTTCTATCGCCGTTCGGTGGCGCTAATGTCGCTACCCCAACGCGGCCCCCTTATCTCCCCCGTCCCTTTCGTTTATTTTTTAACACCTTAGTCCCGTCTCGTAGCTTGTACCCTTTCCCAACATTTCCCCCTGCTAATCCCGCCGATAACATTTTGGCCCGATGCCAAAAGATGGGAAGGATACCTCCCGCCCCCTCTTTCGGCTTCCCCGCATGATTGCGAAGTAAGGCGGGGAAGCCTTCTTCCTCCACTCTCATTCCCAATACTCTTATTAAGAATAAATCATATGAGGGTAAAAAAAACGTTCTGTTTATTCGTACATAAAAAAGGCAAATATGAATTAACGCGGTTTTAATTAAAAGATATTTTCTTTAACTGGGAACTGTTTTTTAACGTCGTGAACTGCCCCTTTAAGGTTAGAATGATGAATCTTTAACGATTTTCTCAACTAACAACTTTTCTTCGAATATTCTCTATTATTAACTTCGTTTCGAGTTTGGATCTTAGTCTATCCGTGTCAACTACGTCAAATATTTAATTTGGTTCGAATTGTTTGTTAATTAAATATTTAAATTTAATCAAGCATTGGTTATTTTAGCGTTCGAGAGATGTAAGCGTTCATTTGAGAGTGAAGACGTGTATAAAATTTTCTAGTGTTGTAAGTCGGAAAATTTCCCGCTCGGAAAAGTTTCCGGAAAATGACCGAGGCCTTTTTTTGGGAAATCTTCCTTATTTTTCCGAAAAAAATAAAGAAGTTTTCATTCCATGATTAGTCTAATATATTGTTTGCAAATTGAAATAAAGAGGCATTTTCGCCTATTTTTTTCGAATCTGAAAGTAAAACTAAATCTCTAGACTAGTTTAAACTGATTAACCATGTAACGCTATTAATGTTTTGTAGTATGTTTACTGATATTAGACATTTTATATCGATAAAAAGTTAAAAACATTAAAAACCCTTAAAAGGTAATTTATGTTTCCAATTTTTATTTTTCCGATTTGCGGAAAATTTTCCGCAATTCGGAAACTTTTCCGGAAACGTTTCTGGAAAATTTTCCGCATTTTATTTTTCCGGAAAATTAACATCCCTAACATTTTCCAATACTAGTCTCCCTCCGGACCTAGGAGCAACAAACGCAACACCCCACACAAGGAGAACGCAACCCGTCAAAAGTCGTGGATTTTCTTGTGTACAGTTTTCATTGGCTAGACGCTTTAGCGCCTGCTGCCGTCGGAAGAGGAAAATTCGGAAATTGTCTTCCCCCCGCCCGTAAAACGTTCAGCGTATAGGCTCGTGACGCTCGTCCAATGAAATTCGTACACACCCCTTCGTTAGCGTGTTTAAAGGCTAGCTGCGTTCTCCTTGTGTTTGTTGCTCCTAGCTCCGGACATGGGAATTTGTAAATGGAATTGGTCACAATGCCCCTAGAGTTCCTATAATTAGTTAGCTACTAGTATATTTTGTGATTAAATGGTAAAATTAGTTTATATTTTTAAGTGATAATCAAAGATTTAGTTCACTAAATATAGATTTTGTTTTTAAATTCATAAAGTTAGTAAATTAATTAGCATATATACTTTTTTTAAATATGGTCATATAAAGTCCAATATTTTTAGAAATATAATGTTATTTTTCCAATAAAACATTCACCATTTGAGTGGGGGACCTGGGGTCAGGGAAATTAACAATTAATTAGTTCCCGTGTTGCAATAAAATTACTTAATACATAATTACCTAAAGTCACCTTTATATTAAAATATAAATTGAAGTAAATTTATATACGCTGGTTTAAACTAAGTTATTTTTTTTAAAAACCAATGTTTTTGTTTAATAATTTTTTTAATTAACTAAAAATTATTCAAAAATGTTTATACATTTTCTTAGCGAAATGATTATATTTCTAAGACATTTACAAGGTGACCGAATTTCCTATATTTTCAATACCTTCTTATAAATTTCTTAGGTTTTCTTATGTAGTGTATAACCCGAAGCCTATATATCACTTTATTTTAGCTACTGATTTTCGATAAGAATCCTTATTTTTGCTTATGGTTTTTCCTATTTTTCTGGTCACGTGAGGCTTGTATTCGTAACAATTTTTAGTTGATTTGTAATATGTATGCACGGTTAAACCAAAGCTAGAAATAGATTGAAATTAAAATAAAGCAGTGTTTAAAAAAACCTGATCAATATACACCAAAAAAACCTGGTTTAAACCCAAAAAACCGAGTTTAAACTAAAATAACCTTTTTTAAACCTAAAAAACCAGGTGTTTTTTTCCCAGCCCTGACTCGTCTCAACCTAGTAATTCTCTTTCAAGAAAAACCTCTTTTTATCGTTTATTTTTAAAATGTTGTCTACAAAAATACGTGTCAAAGGGCACATTCTAAACATAGTTAATGTCAGGGTCCGTCTCCATAAGTCACGCGTAACGTCGTGATAAAGCATTCCCTTCCGACAGCGCCCCCTTTACTCTTTCCCCCCAAATAATTTCGCTTTCAAGTTCTCAAAGAATAACTTATCCCGTATTAAAATTAACGGCGCCGGTCAATTTTTTTTATCCTTTAAAGAATCATTGATGACCACATTAGTTAAGCCTCCCACGCCCACGAAAGCGCCTTCGCTCCCCACCGACAGAGCTCGCTTCCAGACCCGCTCGATAATAAGATTGTACGCGGCGCCGCCACGCGGGGAATAAACGCCACCGATTTTGAGGTGAAAGTCTCTCCATTTCCAACTTCTCCTTCGATTTTACTTTGAAAAAACAAACCTAGATGGCGCCACTAATGGAGCTGGAAGCGAATCTTGATAAATGCGCCCGCGTACTAAATATAAGGAACAGCTTCCCCCCTGGCCATCTTTTTCTATCTCTCTAAGTTTATATACAGGGTGTTTCAAAAGGTTATGCACAAAATTTAATCAGTTGCATGGGGTGATAAGTATGCCAGTTTATTTCCCATTTTCCTACGATGAGTTAAAAGAGCGCCAGAGAGCTTCAAAGTGTGGCCTACTAGCCCCTGGGAGTGCATCTGTGCTTAATTAAACTCATTGCACATTTCTTATTTACTCATTTGTTTTTTGTTATTTATCTCAATTCCCACGCGTTTGCAAATTCATCGTACCCCTGAAATCACATTTATCTGCTGCTTGGTTTTGCGCTTGTTGCAGCCTACTTCCAGGGGCTAGTAGGCCACACTTTGAAGCTCTCTGGTGCTCTTTTAATGCATCATAGGAAAATGGTACAAAAACAGGCATACTTCTCAACTCACCCCCTACAACTTCTTCAAATTTTTTGCATAACCTTTTGAAGCACCCTGTATATAAGCAAAGTCGCAGGTTTGCATAGAACCGTTTTTTTTTTCACCCAACGGTGTATTATAGCGCTATGGTAAAAAGGAACTTTATAAGACCGAGCACTCGCGCTAGTTAGTATAATCTGTTTTTCTCGTGTCAGCGTCTTTTAAGCGGCTGCCGCAATAAACTTATTTCCACTTTTGGGGAAAAAATATTCAGCCGAAAACTTCCTAATGTCTTTACCAATATACTTTTTCTATGTTTGCTGTATCATAATAAGGCATCTTTGAATGATATACTTTCTGGAAAGTTAGTAGCTTTATTTTTCTGTGGCGAAGTAACGTTCAGACTATCAGGGTTACCACAATTTCCCTATATTTTATAAGTTTTCTTATATTTCGATTGTTTTCTTATAACTTTAGGCTATAATTTGACAATTTCCCTATATTTTGATGTATATTTCGTTCTTTGCGCTTTGATTTCAATATAGTTTTAAATTTCGATAGAAGGCGTTCAAAAACAGCCAGCCCTTTACTAAAACAGGGTTGCTACACGTCAGGGTAAAGTCAGGGAATTTAAATATGGGCCTAAAAAGTTTTAAGAATTTGTAAAAAGTTAATTCAATTTTATCTTGACACCTTTTGAAGGTAATTTTATTCTAGACCTATGACAAACTCTATGATTATAATTTATTCCCTTGAGAGTTTTTGGCTATTTTTTTTTCAACATTGCAATAACCTTTTTACTGAAATATAAGTCCATTAAAATTTGTTAACTTCTGATAAAAGTAAAATAAAAAATAAATATTTTGGCTTTAAAATGTCAGGGAAAATCTTTTAAAGTGGTCAGGGAAACAGGGAATAGTCAGGGAAGATTTTGCGGCCCTGTAAAACACTAATATCATTAGCTTTTACGGGTGGATGGTGTTTAAAATGAAAATGTAATATTAAAGTAATATTACATCTAGTCACAAAGTCAGTGATGTTTTCGTATTAAATGTAATATTATTATTAAACCAAAGTTTCTTTAAAAGCATTTGTTTTATCTTTATTATAATTATTCCTATATTTTTCTATAAATTCACCTGAACGTTCCTATAATTTCCTATATTTACATAAAAATTTATCCCATAATTTCCGATAAAATGACTTAATATTTCCTATTTTTTCCTATTAAAAAAAGTGGAGGGTTTGTAAGTGGTCACCCTTAGTGGTTCAACTCCGATGCACCACCTAATTTGTTCACCAAAAAATGCTTGTATATCTAACGTTTTGGGGGTCCTAACCTATCAATTTTCGTAATTTAAAAATATATTGTAAGCGTCTTGCGACACGATTGAAAAAAAATCATTGATTTAAATCACTTATTATACTTCCAATGCATTTATGACAATGTACGAAAGCACGCTCTCTATAAATTCCAATTCAGACAAAACTTCAGTTTAATTTTATTAGTAATTAATAATTCGATTTACCAAACAATAATTGAAACTATAGTTTACGTTATCGCCGCACACAAATTATTTATCAATTTGTCAAGAAAATCAGGCTAAAAACCCTAAAAAATCAATAAATCTATTAAAATCAATAAAAATCTGATTTTAATAATCAACAACCCCAATCCTTAGTTTATTCTATCGAATAGGCTTTACCTGCTATTTCAATTATAACAATGTTATATATTAAGTGGACGACGGGTCAATGATCTAATAGCTCGCGCGTTAGTGACGTCACGGAATAACTTAATTTTATTGGATGAATTTGAAATGACTTTTATTACGAAATATACAGAAAATTACCTAAGAAGGCGGTTTCCATTGTGAAATAGAATAGTTTTTTATTTTGCTGATATAAAAAGAAACGATTTGTAGTGAAAAATATTTTATTCATCTATAAAGTAAGTATTGATCAATCAATTGATATCGTTTATTTTGTGATCTGGGGCTACATTTACAAATAATGTATTTATTTCTGCTGAAGCAGAATGATCATGTTGATACCATATTTATGTTGATGGAAATACCATCTACTCTTCATGGTAACTTGTTAAAACCTAACTGGTCCCTTCCAGGGTGAATGGTCCATATCGATCAAGAACCATTCACTCTGCTCGGGACTCGTAACGTTTTCAGAGTTGCCACACGTCAGGGGAAAGTCAGTTAATTAAAAAAATTGTAAAAAGTCAGGAATTTCAGTTAAATATTGACACTTTTTAAGGTAATTTTACACTGGGTCTATGGCAAATCCTGCTATTATTTTTAGATCCTTGAAAGGTTTTTTTAAATTTTGTACTGAAATATAAGTTGATAATTTATTAACTTCTGATAAAAGTAAAAATTAAACCTGTCTAATCTTGATCTTAAAAAGTCAGGGAAAATAACTAAAAATGGCCAGGGAAAACAGGGAATAGTCATAAATAAAATAAATAATAATCAGCTAGCTAATACCCAAGGCACCACTTAGGCCTAAGTCATCTAGCGACTTTTAAAGCCATTAATTCAGGTGGCCGGGTTACGATGCGTAGGAGGGTAATGGCAAGTCGTTCACTCCACGTGAGCCAACAGCTCCCTACACTTACTATTATCGTTTACCTCAACAAGTTTTTATGGAAGGGTAAACCGAAGAGCTCGAGGGAAAACTCTTTAAGAAAGTGGGCAGAGAACTTTCAAACTCTGCGCTATGAATTTGAATCTGATAATATTGTGGCAACCCTGGTTTTACTCTGAATTACTGTAAAAAATATTATTTTGAAGACGGTGATGGATTTCCACGCCATACACTCATTTCCAATTTAACGTCAAAGTTATTAATATTATTATTAGTTACGTCTAGTACTTAAAAATGAAGGCGCGCGCTCGATAACAGGGTCAGGGAAATCAGGGAATTTAAAAATGAGCCTAAAAAGTCAGGGAAATGTCAGGGAATTTTAAGAATTGGTAAAAAATCGGGGAAAAGTCAGGGAATTTAAAAATGGGCCTAAAAAGTCGGGGAAATGTCAGGGAATTTTAAGAATTGGTAAAAAATCGGGGAAAAGTCAGGGAATTTAAAAATGGGCCTAAAAAGTCGGGGAAATGTCAGGGAATTTTAAGAATTGGTAAAAAATCGGGGAAAAGTCAGGGAATTTAAAAATGGGCCTAAAAAGTCGGGGAAATGTCAGGGAATTTTAAGAATTGGTAAAAAATCGGGGAAAAGTCAGGGAATTTAAAAATGGGCCTAAAAAGTCGGGGAAATGTCAGGGAATTTTAAAAATTGGTAAAAAATCGGGGAAAAGTCAGGGAATTTAAAAATGGGCCTAAAAAGTCGGGGAAATGTCAGGGAATTTTAAGAATTGGTAAAAATTCGGGGAAAAGTCAGGGAATTCAATTTTATCTTGGCACTTTTTGAAGGTAATTTAACTCTAGATCTATGACAAATTATCATTTATTTCCTTGAATGTTTGGCTAATTTTTTCAACATTGCAATAACCTTTTTACTTAATCTAAATTTATTAACTTCTGATAAAAGTAAAATATAAAAGAGAAATTTTGGCCTTAATAAGTCAGGGAGAATCTGTTAAAATGGTCAGGGAATAGTGCAGAGAATTTGAATCTGAAAATTTTGTGGTAACCCTGGATAAGGGGATATTATAAATTACGACGCCTCCTATCGTCTCGTAACGCTTTGGCACTACGGAAAGTGTCTGCCAATAAAAGTATAGAAGTGGAAGAGAGAATCCCCCCCTGGCGCTATAAATAGATGAGATCTTTTCAGTTTCGGCGGGCACGTCTATAGATATTCGTCGCTCGGATTAAAGTGGCGGAAAGCCCTCCGGTCGCGTTCGGTCAATATCGGAGATTGGGGGGTTCACCGCCAGGGGTTCACCGCCAGGGGTTTGCGGAGGCTCTCGTCAAAGACCTAAAAATAAATTTCCCCGTTCCTTTGAAAGTCGCGGCCCGTAATTAGGGACCCTATTTTTCGTTTGGCCCGTCGGGGTCCACGGCGCGGTAGAAATGTTCCCTTTCCAAAAGAGATCTCGCTCGTTACCCATCTAAACATTCTCTTTCCTTTCTGACGTGGTGTGGTCGGATGATATTATGAGATTTCAGTCCCTATGAACGGGTTTTCCAATTGTGGAGAGCGTGCCAAAAATTGCCGAGTTAGCGTTTACTCTGAGCAAATAAGGTCCTTTCATAAAGACGCGATTTTAGCAATCATTACGAAGCTGCTACTCGCGAAACGGTATCTCTCAAAACGCGATTTGCTTTCGCGAAATTCGGCAATTTCATTCAAAACCGCGTTTATATCAGGATATTATAATGTCTAAGGCTTCATTGCCGAAGTGCTTTGGAGCAGTGGGTGCGGTTTAAACTACGTTGAATAATAAACGTCGCGAGTATTTGCAAATTCGCTGACTGGCCTAAATCGCTAAGAAGCCACGGCCGCGCCGTTGCGGGGAAAAAGTAAATGTTTAATTATTTATAATGTACTTAACGAAAATAAACTTAACTGCAAATAAGTATTTAAGAATTTATAATGTACTTAACGAAAATAAACTTAACTCGTAATAAATATTTAATAATTTATAATGTACTGCGGGAAACGATAGTAGAAACACCCAATTCTTCTATTTGAGCAAGCGCGCCCGCCCTGAAGAGGTTTTCTCACTTGAAACCTTTATTGTTTCATATTTAGTGTTTATTGTTTAAATGCACCCTTAATTGACATATAAACAACTATATCCGAGCTATAAATTCATTATTTTCATTATAGTTTGGATATTTATTCAAATATAATTTCTTTATAATGAGGTACGTGGTTTTATATTCACGAACGGCCTTCTAGTAGAAATGAGAAATTAAAGCACTACCAAATCGGGGATACTTTTGGTGAAATAATTACTAAAAAACTACTGTATTTCACACTACGTATAACACGTGGTTAGAAAAATGAGGGGAGGGAATTATGTATTGCCCCAAATTCCTGAAAAGGTTATACTCCCTTTAAATAAGAAAATCATAAATGACTTTCCACTGCTGCAACTGCCGAATGAGAAAAAATGAAATGTCATACTTGCCAAGAAATGTTCGCGAAATTGCGGAAATTTTTAAGAAGAAAATCTGACGGTAGAGCTTGTCTAGCGCTAGGCATTTCATATTTTATCTCGCGCTATTTTGCATTTTTCACGCGCCCCCTAAATTGCCTGACTTGCCCGTACAGCCTTGGGCTAATGAATGATTATTAGTCAGTTTTTGCCTTGGCATTGGCAAGACCTCATTCTATTATACAAACTTAAAATTCTGCGTACTCCGGGCAAATTTTTTTCTTCTTCTCAAATCCTTTCTTACTTGACTAAATTCAGGGTTTTTTTTTTATATAAAGTGGAAGTCGAGAGGAAAACATGGTTGCGATAGTAAAAGGGGACAAAAATATTTTTTGAATGGGTGATTTCTTATTCGCTGGCATACCTGGATCGGGTTTTGGTACTACAAGATGACTCACCTACTGGCGGGTCTGGTTTATTTTTAATCCGTTTTTTATCTTTGGCTTTTTTATATTAATACGCTTGAAGCGCCAAATATTTAATAACTATGAATATTTAATGTTCAGTTTAATTACTGAATATTTAATGTTCAGTTTAATTACTGAATATTTAATGTCCAGTTTAATTACTATGAATATTTAATGTCCAGTTTAATTACTGAATATTTAACGTGCAGTTTAATAACTGAATATTTAACGTGCAGTTTAATTACTGAATATTTAACGTGCAGTTTAATTACTGAATATTTAACGTGCATTTTAATTACTGAATATTTAACGTGCAGTTTAATTACCGAATATTTAACGTGGTTTATTCATAGAATATTTAACGTGCAGTTTATTCCTAGACTATTTAACGTGCAATTTAATTACTGAATACTTAACGTGCAGTTTAATTACTGAATATTTAACGTGCAGTTTAATTACTGAATATTTAACGTGCAGTTTAATTACTGAATACTTAACGTGCAGTTTAATTACTGAATATTTAAAGTGCAGTTTATTCATAGACTATTTAACGTGCAATTTAATTACTGAATACTTAATGCAATTTATAACGCGATATCTATTAAAACTATCATTATAGCTATATCATAGACCTCTTAATCTTCGAGTAATTTAATAAAACTCTTATCACATTGGGGGTTATAGAATTATAGAATTTATTCCCAAAATTTATTTTAAATACATGCAGGGGAAATACGAATTGAAATAGTTCCATACGTTGTCCACTTTAAGGGAAATCACCACCGAATACAGCCTTGTATTTTTCCCATTGTTGACATCTATAAAAATGTAACTTCGAAATATTTGGCGTGCCTAAAAGGTGACGAATTTCTCAACACGGCGAAATGGAGGCGAAATTATAGCCATATCTTCATCGAAGTGTATCTGTCAATTATTTTCAAGTACTTCGCGAGAGCCGTACCTGAGAACAATGGATAAGGTGGTTTTTCCATCACGTTTTATGGATTAAGTTGCGCTCTAGCGTACGAGTTCTTCATTGTGATATATTCAAATGTCCGTCGCTAATCTGTCGTTGCCACGCGAACTTTAAATTGCTGAAAGCAGCCGACTTTTAACGAGATAGCCCTCGACGACCAACCCGTTGTTTACCTTACCCCCTTTATATACCCCCTTTAAACAAATGCGCAAATTTTATTTTCCTCTTTTTAAATTAGTTTCGTAATAGCTTTTTATAATGGCCTAAATACAACGACTTAAAAATACTGGCACTTAGCTTACCAAAAAATGATAGTTAATTTTGTATTGATTCTTTGTTGGTGAATATTGGTTTAGTAATAACACTTAAAATGGGATATCCAAATAAAAAATAATGAAAAAATTACGGTCATGCATTTACAAGTTTTACGAAATCCTTTCTCTATTATGGATAAAAATAGATTATTACGCTATTGTACAATCAGTTGTTAACTATGGTATTATTGCTTGGGGTGGCACAAATAAAACATTCCTGGTGGTAGGCCAACGTGTTCTGCGGTTGGCCTACCACCAGGATATTTGCGCGGCGGGAAGAAAACTTAAAGGAAAACTGGCAGAAGAAATCCTAGGCCTTTAAATAAACTTTAATCACAGAAAATACAAAAAAATTCTTTGCATCTTGATTAAAAATTTTAAAACAAAAAGGTTCCTTCAAAAAATGGGTCGTCGAAATCTTAATTTTGCCCACTGAATTACATTTTGCCCATTGACCAAATATATTTTATGGGGAGGGTGTCGGTGACCGCCCTGCCCCCTATTGTAGGCCCTCGATACAAACGGGCTCATCCGAATACAATCAAAACGCCATTAAATAGGCGGCCGAGACGTGCACCCAGCCACGTGATTAGCACTTGTTATAGAGACACTCCCGACGGCCTCCTGCGACTGAATATAATGCCTCCCCGAAATAATTGTACCTGTATAAAAAGAAAAATGGAACAATGGGGTGTATGCTCGCCCGCTCGCTCCCAGGTGGACGGGGGTTCAAGAGAATAAATGCATCCCCCCTGCAAATTGTCTCCCTCCCTGTTCTGCCTCCGTTCTACTGCAGAAGGTAATTAACTTTCTTTCGGCATTAATAACGCGGTACCTCTCTCTCTCTCTCTCTCTCTGGGAACAAGAAAGGCAGTTCCTACTTTATTATAAGTTGTCCTATTAATTTGGGGTAGCTTCCAATTTCGACGAAATACAACACTTCAGTAATATGATCTTGCGCAAGTTCAGTGATTTTGGCGACATCTACCAGGTCGCTAGAATAACAAATTATCTACATTTCTTTAATGTCGCTAGAATACCTAAAAGTCTATTTCACTTCGAGGCCCCAAAGGTACGTAAAAGTCTATTACACTTCGAGGCCCTAAAAGTACCTAAAAGTCTATTTCACTTCGAGGCCCAAAAGGTACCTAAAAGTCTATTACACTTCGAGGCCCCAAAAGTATTTAAAAGTCTATTTCACTTCGAGGCCCCAAAAGTATCTGGAAGTCTATTTCACTTCGAGGCCCCAAAAGTATCTGGAAGTCTATTTCACTTCGAGGCCCCAAAAGTATTTAAAAGTCTATTTCACTTCGAGGCCCCAAAAGTATCTGGAAGTCTATTTCACTTCGAGGCCCCAAAGGTACGTAAAAGTCTATTACACTTCGAGGCCCTAAAAGTACCTAAAAGTCTATTTCACTTCGAGGCCCCAAAAGTATTTAAAAGTCTATTTCACTTCGAGGCCCCAAAAGTATTTAAAAGTCTATTTCACTTCGAGGCCCCAAAAGTATCTGGAAGTCTATTTCACTTCGAGGCCCCAAAAGTATCTGGAAGTCTATTTCACTTCGAGGCCCCAAAAGTATTTAAAAGTCTATTTCACTTCGAGGCCCCAAAAGTATCTGGAAGTCTATTTCACTTCGAGGCCCCAAAGGTATCTGGAAGTCTATTTCACTTCGAGGCCCCAAAGGTACCTAAAAGTCTATTTCACTTCGAAGCCCCAAAAGTATTTAAAAGTCTATTTCACTTCGAGGCCCCAAAAGTATCTGGAAGTCTATTTCACTTCGAGGCCCCAAAGGTATCTGGAAGTCTATTTCACTTCGAGGCCCCAAAGGTACCTAAAAGTCTATTTCACTTCGAAGCCCCAAAAGTATTTAAAAGTCTATTTCACTTCGAGGCCCCAAAAGTATCTGGAAGTCTATTTCACTTCGAGGCCCCAAAAGTATCTGGAAGTCTATTTCACTTCGAGGCCCCAAAAGTACCTAAAAGTCTATTTCACTTCGAGGCCCCAAAAGTACCTAAAAGTCTATTTCACTTCGAGGCCCCAAAAGTACCTAAAAGTCTATTTCACTTCGAGGCCCCAAAAGTATTTAAAAGTCTATTTCACTTCGAGGCCCCAAAAGTATCTGGAAGTCTATTTCACTTCGAGGCCCCAAAGGTACCTAAAAGTCTATTTCACTTCGAAGCCCCAAAAGTATTTAAAAGTCTATTTCACTTCGAGGCCCCAAAAGTATCTGGAAGTCTATTTCACTTCGAGGCCCCAAAAGTACCTAAAAGTCTATTTCACTTCGAGGCCCCAAAAGTACCTAAAAGTCTATTTCACTTCGAGGCCCCAAAAGTACCTAAAAGTCTATTTCACTTCGAAGCCCCAAAAGTATTTAAAAGTCTATTTCACTTCGAGGCCCCAAAAGTATCTGGAAGTCTATTTCACTTCGAGGCCCCAAAAGTATCTGGAAGTCTATTTCACTTCGAGGCCCCAAAAGTATTTAAGTCTATTTCACTTCGAGGCCCCAAAAGTATCTGGAAGTCTATTTCACTTCGAGGCCCCAAAGGTATCTGGAAGTCTATTTCACTTCGAGGCCCCAAAGGTACCTAAAAGTCTATTTCACTTCGAAGCCCCAAAAGTATTTAAAAGTCTATTTCACTTCGAGGCCCCAAAAGTATCTGGAAGTCTATTTCACTTCGAGGCCCCAAAAGTATCTGGAAGTCTATTTCACTTCGAGGCCCCAAAAGTATCTGGAAGTCTATTTCAGTTCGAGGCCCCAAAAGTACCTAAAAGTCTATTTCACTTCGAAGCCCCAAAAGTTACTAAAAGTCTATTTCACTTCAAGGCCCCAAAAGTATTTAAAAGTCTATTTCACTTCAAGGCCCCAAAAGTACCTAAAAGTCTATTTTCTTCCAGGTCCTTAGAATACCTAAATTTTTATTTTTCTTCAAGGTATCTAGAATACCTAAAAGTCTTTATTTTTCTTCAAGGTACCTAGAATACCTTAAAGTGCCCTATTTCCAATAAATAGTTTGGTATCTCTAATATTCAAGGACAATTTAGAAAATGGTCATTATAATTGTTACGTAATAGTTGTAACTTGGTGATAATTAAAATCTAAATTATGGGACCCCTATTTCATCTCGAATTTCAAATTTACTTCCTAATTATATTTATTTTTATCGTGAAAAGTTCATTAACCATATCATCTCATTGGTTCCCCTAAATGTACCGATTGAAGCGCACAAATATTAAAAAATGCTTGAAACAATAAGAATCAGCATTTTTAAAATAACGTACACGACATCGTATGTCGACCATTTCATAACTTCTCCGCATCGTATTTTCTAGAGCCTCCATTACTACGTACGCCAACTTTCGAAGTACGAGAAAAAAAATACATACAAAAAATACGAGAAGAGGATATGAAAGTATCGCGCGCCTAAATCCGTTGCCCTTTTAAGTATAAGAAGTATTCGAGATGAATACTAAAACAGAGAGAAGGGAATAGAATAATAATACTTAGCAGGGCTGCCAGGACGATACGTGAATAAGGCTGGAAAAAATACATTTTACGTAATATAACCTTTCAGGGTTTTGGTGGTTTTTTGAGGCTGACGTGCATTTCGGATACGTCCAAAACCAGATTGTCTGGTCTGACTGCCTCCCCCATAATCTCATATTCTCGAAGAAGGTCGGGTCCCGCACGGCCCCCGAATACAACTGCGTCCACCGGGGAAAGAAATAAATACTTGTAACAATGTACTAAAGACAGTTTACGTCTGTTACGCCCTCTATTGGCGTGATTTATCTCTTTGTGACTTGAAATTAAATGTCCCAAATTAAGGGTTGAACGCTGACATTTTGAATAGGAAAATAAATTGTTTCAAATCATGTCTAAAAGTGAGAATGTAATAGTGTTTTCGAATCTGTGTGACTAGGAACCAAGAAAGAAGTAAAGGGACTCACGGCTTTACTTTTATCCAGACGGTAAAGTTGGTGCCAAGGTTTTCTTCTGCCTGTCACCCTTTAAATTTACTTTCCTTCCAAACAAATACCCTGGTGGTAGGCCAACAACAGAACACGTTTGGAACGAAAGCAAATTTAAAGGGTGACATGCGGAAGAAAACCTAGGCCTTTAAGAAAGTAAGCATTGAGTCCCTTTACAGATTTCTTCAACCGAAAATTATTATTATAAAATTGCTTATTCTTAACATATCTCTAAATATTAATATTTAAAAATATTAATAAAATATTAAATACTGGTTATTCGAATAATTATTTAAAAATATCTCGCGTCTTCTTTTTATTATTAAAATTTAAATTAAGATTCTTTCTTCCTTTTGAATTAAATAATTTATGTAAATATGCACGATGAAGCGAGCGACCGCCGGTAATTAGTTCGGTTGGCGAATAATGTAGTTTTTTTAACCTTCCCTTCAAGCAAGGTGTAAACCGGAATAGAAAATAATAAATTTCGCTCTTTGGCAGCTGGGTGCGCGCTATCAACTCGAAATTGGGAGGGCCAAAAGAGGAAGGAAATACTCGCTTTTTGCCACGCGCTCCTCCAAAATTTATTATTCCATCCGTAAGTGGAATCCTTCAAGATTTCGGGAATTTTTTTTCTTGAAATCGTCTGTTTCGTTTAGAAAGCTATGTGGGTAATTTTTAGCTGTACCATTTTTAACTGCTCTGTAAATAAGATAACTTTTTTAAGCGCAATAATCTGTTTTCCCTTTCATAAAGGGTTTTTGATTTTTATTTTATTTTTAAATCGATTAATTTTAATTTTTTTAAAGTTTTATGCCTGTTTTTCTTGACAAATTGATAAATGATTTGAGTAGGGCGGTAACGTAAACTATAGTTTAAATTAATCTTTATTAAATTTAATCATTATTTGATAATAAAATTTAATTAGTTTCTCTGAATATAATTCAATTTTTAGCCTAAATTTCTTATGTTTATAATTATATTTTTAGCCTAAATTTATTATATTTATAATTCCATTTTTAGCCTAAATTTATTATATTTATAATTCCATTTTAAGCCTAAATTTCTTATATTTATAATTCCATTTCTAGCCTAAATTTCTTATATTTATAATTCCATTTCTAGCCTAAATTTCTTATATTTATAATTCCATTTTTAGCCTAAATTTCTTATATTTATAATTCCATTTTTAGCCTAAATTTCTTATATTTATAAAATTATAATTCAATTTTAGCCTAAATTTCTTATATTTATAATTCCATTTTTAGCCTAAATTTCTTATATTTATAATTCCATTTCTAGCCTAAATTTCTTATATTTATAATTCCATTTTTAGCCTAAATTTCTTATATTTATAATTCCATTTCTAGCCTAAATTTCTTATATTTATAATTCAATTTTTAGCCTAAATTTCTTATATTTATAATTCCATTTTAACCTAAATTTCTTATATTTATAATTCCATTTTTAGTCTAAATTTCTTATATTTATAATTCCATTTTTAGCCTAAATTTCTTATATTTATAATTCCATTTTTAGCCTAAATTTCTTATATTTATAATTCTATTTTTAGCCTATATTTCTTACATATATAAATACATGTTTTATAAATGTTTTGTGCCCTACCGCCTGGGCGACTTGGCGTACGGTCTCCTTAACTAAATACGTTCCCGATAATATAGATAACGAACAGTTTTTGAAAATTTCTGGGTTTGCTGCAGGCCTTATCTGCTGCTCTTTTTCAAGAGTTGATTAACTGCGCCTAATCTCAACGTGAAAGTTAGTTAGTCTCTCCTAAACTTTCGTTTTAGACGGTTTGTTTTTAGGCCATTGCGTGGAGCAATATACAAATGAATGACCCTCGGAATTTTGAATGAGATTAGAACCTTATCGTCTGCTATTAGGAACTGCGGTTAATAAAGAGATAACCAAATGTAGCGTTTTATGCAAATTCGTTTTAATTTATACGTTTTTCTTTTTCGGGTAATTTTCCATCTCCCAGAAAAATATTTTTTAATTAATTTATCCAAAATATTCATTTAAGTCTTTAAAAAATGGTGTCTTTCAATGCGACGTTCGAAATATGTTTTGTTTTTTTCATCCAAATGACCTTTCGGATAATTTTACATATCCCAGAAAATATTTTTTTATATAATTTATCCAAAATTTGCGAATTGTTTTCATAGGTTATGTAAAATTTTGTGTCTCAAAGCGGCCTTCGAAATAAGTTTGTTCATCCAGGTGACCTATTTCGAATTTAAATTAAAGATACATTTGTAATTGGTCTGGTGAAATAATGAATAAATGCATGATTAATTTGGTAACAACAGTTACTCGATGAATACCGATGTGTATGAAATATTTAAATGACTTGACGAAGAATGTATTTGGGGTACTGAGAACGTACTTTAAATGGTTTTTATTTTTAAGTGAAAATCAAAGATTTATTTAATTAAATATTGATTTTGTTTTTAAATGCATAAAGTTAGTAAATTAAAAAGCTTATGTAGTCCTATAATTTTGAAATAATAATCCTATAAAATTCTATAATTTTGAAAAAATAATCCTATAAAATTCTATAATTTTGAAAAAATAATCCTATAAAATTCTATAATTTGGAAAAATAATCCTGTAAAATCCTATAATTTGGAAAAATAATCCTATAAAATCCTATAATTTTGAAAATTAATCCTATAAAATTCTATAATTTTGAAAAATAATCCTATAAAATCCTATAATTTTGAAAAAATATCCTATAAAATCCTATAATTTTGAAAAAATATCCTATAAAATCCTATAATTTTGAAAAAATAATCCTATAAAATCCTATAATTTTGAAAAAATAATCCTATAAAATCCTATAATTTTGAAAAATAATCCTATGAAGTCCTATAATTTTAGAAATATAATCCTATTTTTCCAATACTTCTCCGCAAACAGGTCGACTGGTACGTTCTCAGTGACCTAAATAGGTTCTTGATTATTGAAATTTCCGCAAGCCGGTCTCAAAATGGTCGAAAGTGAAAGTGGAAAACTCATAACAAAAATATTGCGGCGCTTCAATAATTTTTATTACCTAAATATGTTTTTGTTGGCAGCAATTATAAAAGAGGTTAAGCGTCACGAACGGGAACGTCAACGCTTTCTCGAGACAGGGTTGTCGAAGCACGTTTTAGGCTTTGACCCGCTTTCATTTTGTCTCCCAGCTAATAAATTACCCCCAGAATCCGTTCACGAGAAGCATCCGGCTTCGTTCTCAGCCCTTTCTCTCGCCTAATCTGCATATCGCTCGTTTTTTTAATATTTTAATTTTTCGACTTCCATATGTTCGTTGTTAGGGCCCGACATGGTCCAAATTTCCGTTGTCCAATCTAGTGCTCGGCATTCGATTAATTTTTATCCATGAATAAAATAAGCTCGGTGATATTTAAATAATATTTATTTAAATAACCAATAGTTGAATAAAAATTGTAAAATGTTTAAATAATCGAAAGTGAATAAGCCTATTATTTAAATAAAACAAACAATTATTTAAATAAATGCCACTTTTATTCAAATAAATGCTTGGTTGCGTAAAAAACTTAATTAAGTAAGTTAAAAAGATATTCTTTTTACCAACGTTTTTTAAATAAATCAGAAAATTTGTGGATAATGAATAAACAATTCCGAGCACTAGTTCAATCGCTCGTTCCAGGAATCCACACCTCTACTTGGAATGCTTATCCCGGCGTATCGCGTATGGTAAGATCACTCTGACGGCTTTGGCCCCGCCTACGAGAGGAAAAATCCCCTCTGCGCGCGCTCCCCTCTCACGGTGTTGTTTGTTAAGTTAACATTGTGACGTCAAAAAAACGTCAGCCACATCGATATGAAAATCTGCCGCGAAAAGCATTCCTAGTAGAGGTATGGATTCTTGCTCGTTGTAATAACGGAGAATAATATTTAAATTTATTAAAAAAAATAATTTAACAATTTAGTATTTAATTTCCTTAAAAGATTTTTCAAACACTAGTATCAACCAGGAGTAAGAGATATCTGGAAAAGTAATGGATTTTTTTTAAATGAGTCTTAAGTCGATAAATTATAAGACTTGTAAAAGTCGGGAAATTTAAATTTATTTTGAAATTTTGTAGGAAAGTATTACAGTTATGTGAAAATAAAATAAAATTATTTAGATCCTTAAATATGCTAGTCATTTCCAATAACATTTTTAGATAAAATTTAAACTTAAAAGTAAGGCTTACTGAAGGAAATTAATTGACTTCTGATAATCTTTTAAAATGGGCATTGATAAGTCGGGATATTAAAATCTGAAAATATTGCGAAAACCCTGATCAAGTTTCAAGAACAGCGTAGACGAAATTATGTCCTGTTTTAAAAATAATTCATTGTTTTTGTTTCGCATTCCAACTATTGAAATTTTCTCTTTAAAAGAATTGTCAGTAACAACAAGCAGATATCAAACCGTTTATAAGGAAAAACGTTTAGTATTATTGACAACTATAATTTGGACCGAGTCGCGATAGGCACGTTAGCCTCGTTTCTAGTTGTTGTTGGGAATTTCGAAACAGAATTAAGAAAATAAAAAAATAATCTGCCAGCTCCAAATTATTTTAACGAGGTTGGGGTTATATATCCTGCTTCCTTTTTTCTTTCTTTTTCAGACTTTTTCTATTCTCTTAATCTACATATATAGAACTCTTTCTTTTTTGACTAATAATAAAAAGTGCAGTAGACAAGTATTGCTGCATTTTTAGTCGGGCGCCTCGTAGATGACGCCAGAATAATACTCTGATGAAAGGACAAATTTCAGCAACTTCGTTTTTGGTTGGCACCATTGTTAAAGGTAGAACGACCCTTTGGGTATCTGCGAACTTACTCCCAGGGTATTGAGGTAGTATATAGATGGCTTCGTCGTTGTCTGTTTTGGCTGTTAATTTAAAAAAAAACCAAGGAATTTTAGTAGTTAAAGAAGTATTTTAAAAATTAAATTATTATTAAAATTAAGAATTCAATAATCATAAAATTATGAATTTAATCATCATAAAAATTAAGAATTAAATGGTCATTAAAATTAAGAATTAAATTATCGTTAAATTTAAAATGAAGCATTAAATGAATATTAAATAAAAACCAAAATTAAAAATTAAACTAATATTTAATAAAATAAAGAATTAAATAATGCTAAATAATTTTAAGAATTAAATAAATATTTAATTAAAATTAAGAATGAAATAAATATCCAATTAAAATAAAGAATCAAATAAATATCCAATTAAAATTAAGAATCAAATAAGTATTCAATTAATAAAATGAAATTTTCTTTAATTAATAATTTATTAAAACTTAGTTAATTTTCTTTTATTTTTAATAAATTTCATTTAATTTTTAAATATTACTGTACCTTTCTCGCCGTATGTTCTATTTCACGACCGTAGATGATGACTTAGGGTTCGTACAGAACCTGGATATCCTGGAAAACCTGGATAAGTCAGGGATCTGTAAAATGGAGGGAAAATATCAGGGATAAGTCAGGGATCTGTAAAATGGAGGGAAAATATCAGGGATTTAAATAATTTCGAAGAAAGTCAGGGATTTTAGGTAGTCAACCAACCAACACATTAACAAAGAATTTTTGACTTAAATTAATAAAAAAAATCCTAAAATATAACTAAAAGGTCCGGAATATTGCCAAAAAGTGATCAGGGATTTCAGATAAGAAAAGTTCGTACGAACCCAGTTAAGCGCCGGACTATATTTGGCCTTTGGTCAACTTTTTGTTTCTCTAACCGATTTTTCGAAAGGGGTTGGTATTTTTTTGTGCTCTTAATTTTGTTGTTCCGTCGCTTTGATGATATAAAAGGAGGGGGGGGGGGGGGCAAAAGATAGGCCCTCCCCCGTTTCGGAAGGGCTTTTAATTATTAAAAAGAATTAGCATCCTCTTTTAATTGGCTACAAACTCGGCTCCAGGGACTTCGTTAATTTTAATTAGATTTCGGTATTGATTTTTTCCTGTCCTCTGTCTTTGGAAATTTCCCCGAAATAAAGCACGATTCTTTTGATGGAACTCGATATTTGTCGAAGCACGAGGGTCCTCGAAGAATGTTCCTCGGACGTTTTTGCCCCTGGGCAACGAAGAGTCCCGGGATTTCAAAATGCCCCAATAAGGTCAGGGAAAGGTCAGATAATTTTAAGAATTTGTAAAAGGTCGTGGCAATTTCAATCTAACTTTGGATATGTTATGAAATCCTGTCAAGGAATATATATTGTAAAATATTGTGGGAACTTCGTACCAGGATAATTTTGCGCACAATATTAATTAAATAATAAATATTAGACTTCTTTAAATTCGTATTTGAACCGGCCAAACCTATAATTAAAATTATTTAGTTTCAAAAATTTGATTTTCATTCAGTCCTTTTTGATAAGTAGATTTTTCTATATAGCTAAGGCAACCTACGTTAATACAGTATATTTCGAAATATAGCAATATTATAAATGTAAAATTTTTAATTATAACTTGCGTTGAGGTTGCAAATTATCTCCCCACTGGTTAAAGGGGTTTTCCCTCGAGCTCTTCGGTTTCCCCTTCCATAAAAACTTGTTGAGGTTAACGGTAATAGTTAGCGTAGGGAGCTGTTGGCTTGCGTGGCATGTAGGGCTTGCTACCACCCTCCTACGCGTTGTAACCCGGCCACTTGAATTAATGGCTTTAAAAGTCGCTTGATGATTCAGGCCTAAGGTGGTGCCTTGGGTATTAGCGTAGCTGATTATTATTATTATTATTACACCGTACGCAATGGTTTGTTTAAAAACATAATCGATTAATGAATTTTCCAGGATATTTAATCCTTATATATAACCAAACAACTAGCTTTGCAGGTTTGCCAGATAATTGAGATAATTATAATTATTTTACTATATTTAAATCCTGGTCCTTCGTACCTTAAAAAGGGTAAACACTGTCATAATATTAATCGTTTCAGTTAACATAGAGTCACTTAACGACCAAAACGATAACCTAGATTTTCGTCTGCTATGCAATCATATTATGTTTTAAAACTGGACAGGGTTGCCACGGTACCTGGAAAGGTCAGGGAATTTAATTTCGGTGGCAAATAGGAAAGTTTTTCTAAAATATAGTTTAAAAACCTTGAAAAGTCAGGGAAAAAGCTGTGGCAACCCTGCTGGAAATATTTAGCTGATCAGCAGCTAGTGAACTTAAACCACTTTATTTTTTAACTCTTTAAATTTTTCGATTGTACGAAATAGTAAAACGAATTCTATTATTATTCCATTATTTAGTAAGCATTTAGTGTAATTATATATCTTTGGGGGTGGGGTAAAAATTCTTTCCAAGTTATAAATTATATACATTGATGTACTTATTACTAAGATAGAGAGAAAATTATGTATAAAGCCGGGTTGTATTTATCAACGGCGCATTCCGCAAACGGGTTCGGAGGCTGAGCTTGCCTCGGAGAGATAAAAAAGAATTTATACGATCTTTCGCGGCGTTTTCCGCCCACGACCCCATCGAAGCCAAGGCTAAATAAAAACTTTCTCGATTAGCTATTGGAAAAATGTCAGCCGCATTTAAAAAGTTATCATTTTCTGGGTCGCCGTTAAGATTAGCCTCTTCTCTTTGTTTTCTCGAAATCGCCGCCGTGGCTCCATCTCTCGGGAAAGACTCGAAACACGCTCGATCGAACTCGGCTGGTTACGATGGCAAATATTGCCACCCCCCCCACCTTCGAAGAAGCAAAAAAGTCGGTGACGCCAACGCCGCCAAATGGCTACTTTTGGCATTTTCGCACTTCATGGATATTTACGAAAAACCCCTTTTTTAGACGCTACTCCACACGCGAACCTTCGGTGATGGTATTAATCAACGTCGAAGGCTCTGAACGGGTAAAGTTTGTACGGTGTTTTTGTTTCTGACGACTTGATAAAATGGAGTTAAAAAAATCTCGGGTTTAATATTGACAAAAGAAATACATTTGGTGCAACGAAAATCGTAAGAATGTCAAAGTTAAGATTGTCCTTTCGGTAAATGAGAAATAGATTAAAACGAGTCCCCGCTGAGTTCTTTAAAGTAAGGAATTTCATTACATTGCAATTACACGCGGGGTTACTTCATTTCTTCTTGATCACATTTGATTGTTTGACATTATATTAATACGTTTTAAATTATAATTACTCCTTATTTAGTCAGAGAATCGGGTTCACAGAATACCAAAAGTATATGATATACCTCTTAATATATAAGTATCCATCATCTTATTATTAGGTTTGAATTGATAGGTGCTTCCATTGAGTTGGGAATAAATAGAGGTACAACTAAATCTGGCTGGCGCGGGACCAATTTCGTTCAATAAGGAGACTTATTCAACCTTATCGTTCTACCGTGGCGGCATCTGTCTCTAGTGGTGGCAACTATATTGCAATTGATATTTTCGCGAATCTGATGCGAAATTGAAATGTATGATTTCTCGTAACAAACAAACCTTTGAAGTTGTTTCAAAATAATTTTATTCTGTCAATACGATCCTTTTTAACTCAAGTTACGGTGAGTAAGCTAATAATTATTAGTTTTTAGCCATGTAACTTTACAAAATATAGATGGCCTAACCGCCTAATTATAAAGATGAATTTCGTACAGTCTTATCAGAACAGGTCCCGCATAACCATGGCAACCGAAATCGTAATTGTAATTCTAGCAGAATTATTCCCAATTCAATGGATGCTTCCAAGTTAATAATAGTGTAATTTTTAAGTTATTACATTTTGAGAGAGGGAAAGTCACCTAATTTGATTCTTGTTTTTTTAAGAAGCTTATGTACTTCTGACACTACTGATATCCTAAAATGATATCTTCTTTCTAGACACTAACCCGCTGCGCTTTGAAAAGTTGTATAGGCGCTAGTAGTTCAATATTAGACCAATCTGAAAAATAGATATCTGTAATTATTAGCCAAAATTTCACCAAAAACGTATTTTGTTAGGTCGACATTGTAATAAAAATATTTTCGACTGTTGAAATAATTATTATTAAAATCTAAAAGTACTTTGTAGTATTTTTATTATTATTATTAATATTAATTTATTGAGGCTTTTTCGGTAATGCCACATACAGATTAAGTTTTTAATACATCCTACCCAATGCCACATAAGCAGGGGTTGCTTGTGCGTGGCTGGGTTTAATAAATAGTTATACATTTAGAAAAATTTGTACAGGTTATTAAAAAAACAGTTTTTCTTCGAAACAAGAGAATAAGTTTAAATAATTACTTAGGAGTATAATTTTATATACAGATCATCAATACCTAAATGTTATTAAATGTTTTTTGAATAGAGATAAATAGTTTCACATTTTTTTTATATTTTTGTTAAGATTGTTGTACAACTTTGGACCTAGAAAAGTTAGTGCTCAGCATTCGATTAATTTTTATCCATGAATAAAATAAGCTCGGCGTTATTTAAATAACGAATAGTTGAATAAAAATTGTAAAATGTTTAAATCATCGAAAGTGAATATGCCTATTATTTAAATAAATATCACTTTTATTCAAATAAATGCTTGGTTGCGTAAAAAACATAATTAAATAAGTTACAATGATATTCTTTTTACCAACGTTTTTTAAATAAATCGGAAAATTTCTGGATAATGAATAAACAATTCCCAGCACTAAGAAAAGTAGCATGTTTGTGTCAAATTTTTTTAAACATTATATCTCCCTATACATTAGCGGCTATAATATTTCTAGCGAGGGGTCGGACACTTGCCATTATTTTGTACGGGATTTCGGGATTTCGTAGAGATTTTGGCGATTTGATCATTACTTTTTGAAGTGATTTTGGGATTTCAATGTTAATTTACCACAGAGAGAGTTGAAAGATTTTGTGATTTTAGACAAAGTGTACAGGATTTTGGTAAATGTCCGACCCCTCGATTTCTAGTATTATATTCGTTGGCATATGTTAATCAATAATACATTGTAGTATTTGTTTAGAAAATTAAAAGTAATTTTCTTCGACGGTTAAACTGATAAAATGTGAAATATTTCGCGTTGTAGTTACTTCCCTTTCGATTCCACCACTGGCTTCAAATAACCGCGGACTTTGCAGTATTTGCGCGTCACACGGTAGCGAAACGAATGCTTTGTAAAGAATTCCAGGCCGCCTATGAGAGCCAAGAGGAGGTCTATGGCAACAAGAAAATCTAAAGCAGTTTTGGCCCCAAAAATCAACGCGTTTTTCGTTGAGTCGACATAAAACCCTGGCGATAACTCACGGCGTAAATAGCGCGGAAAAAACCTGCTCCGAAATTTGGTCGTAATAACGGCTCTCCGTGTTTCCAGCCGCCCGCCGACGACGTCCAAAATATCATCTGAAGGTGGAAGAGGGAACTCGTCATTTTAAGTTATGGCTCTCTCGAACGTTTCCCCGCTATAAATTCGACTTCTCCCGAAACTGAAAGGGTGCGCCCACCCCACCCCCTTCTTCGCCTCTTCGTCCCACGCGCAAACTTCACCGCCTACTTTTACTTTTATTCCAACCGCCAGGTGACACCCGTTCCCGCGTCCGCTTAAAATTGCAGTCTATAGCTGTTACCATAAGTCACGTAATACTATAAGTGTGAGCCACCTGGGTTCACGCGTTTGTTGAAAATTGCAGTCTATAGCTGTTACCATAAGTCAGGTAATACTATAAGTGTGAGCCACCTGGGTTCACATGTTTTTAGATTACGGTTAATAACATAAGAAACTTTAAAGATATTAGTATGACCAAAAGTGACATAAGACCCAAAAGTGTGTCAGTATGGTATAATGTTTAATGAGAGTTTGTCGCGAAGTTGAAAGAGGGGGTTGAAAATACGTCATCAAAATTTGTAATTTTCTCCACTTCAGCGCCGCCAAGTGAGGCGTTTTAGAACGTATGTCTACGGGATAATAAATGGAAGAGATAAAATCGCGGCAGACCATAGACTAAATAAACCGTTGCTTGTACTATTCCAACTAGTAGGTTATGTAGTCTATTGTGAGACTAGCTCTCAGTAGATATTTTAACGGGCGCGAAGGTAGAGTTGACACACTTTTGGGTCTTATGTCGCTTTTGGTTTGACCCAGCTCGTTCACGCGATTGTTTAAAATTGCAGTTTATAGCTGTTACCATAAGTAACACAAGAGAAAGTAAGTTATCTCCCCACTGTTTTCCCACCGAGTTCTTCGGTTTCCCCTTCCTTAAAAACTTGTCGAGGTTATCGGTAATAGTTAGTGTAGGGGGCTGTTGGCTCGCGTGGCATGAAGGGCTAGCCACCACCCTCCTACGCATTGTAACACGGCCACCTGAATTAATGGCTTTAAAAGTCGCTTGTAGACTTGGGCCTAAGGTGGTGCCTTGGGTATTAGCCTAGCTGATTAAAAAAAATCGGTATGAGCAAGCTTCCATGCGTTTGTTGAAAATTGCAGTCTATAGCTGCTACCATAAGTCACGTAATACTATAAGTATGAGCCAGCTTATACTTTTTCAGGGTTCGTACGGAATCTGGATATCGTGGATAAGTCAGGGATTTCCAAATTGAGGAAAAAGTCAGGGATAAGTCAGAGATTTAAATAATATTGTAAATAGTTAGGGATAATTTTTGCATCGTGGAGAATATTCCCAATATAGTGGTGAAAAATCAAGTATTACTCTAAGACGATCTCGGTATATAAAATATAATTAAGTTTGTGATATTTAAAAAAATGGTTTCACTTTGTTCTTTTGAAAACATGAAAATTACCAGGAAAATTACTAAAAAGGTCAGAGATATTGCCCCAAATGGGTCAGGGATAATCTGGATAACTCGGGGATTTTAAACCCTAAAATGTCGCACGAACCCTGTAAATTTTTAAGTATAATTCCTAATCATATTATGTTACTTAAAGGGGAACGGTCAAGCTTTAACCAGTTAGATAGCCCTATAGCCCATTAAAAACCAAAATTTATGGTTTAAACCGCTGAAAAAAATATTGAGTGGTTAATTTTTAATAAAATAAAGAAACTTCGGGAAATCGATAAGCGCGCGTCCGCCGCGACACCTGGTGAGAAGTGGGTGAGACAGAAAATCAACGTAAAAGCGCGCGCTGCTGAAGACGCAAAAAAATTGTTTTGCACGCGCGGCGCGTTCCAGTTAGAAGAAACTTAAGCCTAAATTGCGCGATTTTAAAAGTTAGGATAGTTCGCAAATCGCTCATACGGGGTTAGAGGCGCTGGCGGCAGCCCCTAAGATGGCGGCTAAAATTCAAACCCAAACACCTGGCGTTATTTTTCGTTTCAACGTTTTGGGCCAAAAGCTATTTTTTCAAGACAAAAAAAGTTACGTACCTGAATTAAAGGCTTTAAAAGTCGCTCGATGACTTAGGCCTTGGGTGGTGCCTTGGGTATTAGCTTAGCTGATTATTTTGATTATTATTATGTTGAACGTCTTGTTAATCTTATGATACGGAAATAATAACATATTTGGAAAAGCTTGGCCGTTCCCCTTTAAGCCGCTTTCAAATGGCACACTTACGCGCACCTAAGTTGCTTAGGCTGTTACGGAGCAAATTACTCAAGAACGTAGCGAGCGCGCGCTAGTTTCGTTTACGCTTCCTTAGCGTAAACGCGAGTAATAGGCACGTAAATTCGGGGACACTAATTGATGCGTCCAGAAAACCTCAAAGTGCTTGTAACGGGACACGCCTCTGTTACTTTCTTCAGACTCTGAGTTTCTACACTCTCCCCTCATCAGGTGAAAAAAAATCTTATTCGCAAAAAAGCTAAAGTTGAGAGTAGTTGGGAGGGGGGGGAGAAAAAAGTAAAAGATGTCGGCAGAGTGCGCCGCCTGGGCCCACTGTCATTAATCAACGTCAATGCGGGAAATTAGGATGGAAGAAAAGAAGAAATTTGCGGGGTTCCCCTTTTGTGACACCCAAGAATTTATTACGAACACTGCTCGCGCTTATAAAGATACTAAACTTTTCTTTTATATGCCTTCCAGTTTTTGAGATGGAATCTTCAAAATTGATACCTTATAATGTACTTCTTAAACTGCTGTTGAGTTTTAGCTTCCGGATATATTTGAGATTCAATTCTCGACCATCACATTTTTCCCTCTAAGGTAACTGATCAACGATGTAAAGTTATCGGAATCAACAATATAAAGTTGTATGAATTATTTCTTTGGAAAATTAGTTGGTACAATGTATAAATTTGTATGTCACTGGTATCTAAGATACATCCCATTCTGTTTGTATCAAATCATTTTGATCTAAACGGAGTGAAGTTGAATTTTACACATTTGTTTTATCCAAAGTTCGATTATTATCAGTTATCGGATTACTAATATCCATTATATATCGGATGTCTAGTATCCTCAGCTATCGGATGTCTAGTATCCTCAGCTATCGGATGTCTAGTAACCTTGGTTATCGGATATCTAGTAACCTTGGTTATCGGATATCTAGTATCCTCAGTTATCGGATGTCTAGTATCCTCAGCTATCGGATGTCTAGTAACCTTGGTTATCGGATGTCTAGTAACCTTAGTTATCGGATATCTAGTATCCTTAGTTATCGGATGTCTAGTATCCTTAGTTATCGGATGTCTAGTATCCTTAGTTATCGGATGTCTAGTATCCTTAGTTATCGGATGTCTAGTACCCTCAGTTATCGGATGTCTAGTGCCCTCAGTTATCGGATGTCTAGTACCCTCAGTTATCGGATGTCTAGTACCCTCAGTTATCGGATGTCTAGTACCCTCAGTTATCGGATGTCTAGTACCCTCTGTTATCGGATGTCTAGTACCCTCAGTTATCGGATTACTAATATCCATTATATATCGGATGTCTAGTATCCTTAGTTATCGGATGTCTAGTACCCTCAGTTATCGGATTACTAATATCCTTTGATATCTGAAATCTAGTGTTATCGGTTATCGAATATTTGGTATATTTGATATTGAAATTCCGTATCCACGGGTATTGACTCTCCGGTATTTTCAAATTTAAAATCAATATTTTATTTACATATCGCTTTAATCGTAAAACCGTATTCCAGCTTTAAAATAGAAGAACCGATATGCCGTCTAGAAGCGCTAAATTGAACTGGCAGAATTGATCCAGATGTACTGGCGACCTTCGTACGTCAACCGATCGCGAAAATTGAAAATTTATAAGCCACGGTCGTTAGCGAAAATATTCCATTTTCTTTCGTCGAATGAGTCAGTAAATACATTAACGTTGAGGCCGAATTGATATCTTGACGCGTGTAAAATTAATAATAAAAAAATTAACCATTGGAGGCCAAGATCAACATTTATCAATAATTGATTATTATTTCGCAAATCAGGTATAAGCCTAATAATAGATCGATGCGGAAGCTAGGAGTAGATTTGGACTGAGATAACTCTACGGACTATTTTTAGACCTAACCTTGTTATTCAAAGGGGAGTTGATTTTTTTTAGTTTCAATTTATACGGGCTATACTTAGTCACTAATTTAAAAGCAAGTTTATACGGCTGTCGTGACGGTGCTGGTTCTACACCGTTTCAAAATCTTTCTTTGCCGTATTTCGTAACCGTGGAGCAGAGAAGAAACTGAAAACTTTTCGCGATTGATGACAGTATACAGTACAGGGTGCTGCCTCTTAGAACAACCCGCGTTTTACTTCAATTCGCGGTTCTTTCGCATTTTAGTTTGGGAATACACTTTGTAACAGGTTTAATTAGATTACTATAGTGAGTTGCAGGCTAAGAAAGACAAAATATATAGTACAATCGGCACAAGGATACCTCAGATCGTTTCCGGTCATTCCACCGCGCGAAATTTGAAAGGGTTTCCAAAACGTCAGGGAAAAGTCAAGGAATTTGAAAGGGTTTCCAAAACGTCAGGGAAAAGTCAAGGAATTTGAAAGGGTTTCCAAAACGTCAGGGAAAAGTCAAGGAATTTGAAAGGGTTTCCAAAACGTCAGGGAAAAGTCAAGGAATTTGAAAGGGTTTCCAAAACGTCAGGGAAAAGTCAAGGAATTTGAAAGGGTTTCCAAAACGTCAGGGAAAAGTCAAGGAATTTGAAAGGGTTTCCAAAACGTCAGGGAAAAGTCAAGGAATTTGAAAGGGTTTCCAAAACGTCAGGGAAAAGTCAAGGAATTTGAAAGGGTTTCCAAAACGTCAGGGAAAAGTCAAGGAATTTGAAAGGGTTTCCAAAACGTCAGGGAAAAGTCAAGGAATTTGAAAGGGTTTCCAAAACGTCAGGGAAAAGTCAAGGAATTTGAAAGGGTTTCCAAAACGTCAGGGAAAAGTCAAGGAATTTGAAAGGGTTTCCAAAACGTCAGGGAAAAGTCAAGGAATTTGAAAGGGTTTCCAAAACGTCAGGGAAAAGTCAAGGAATTTGAAAGGGTTTCCAAAACGTCAGGGAAAAGTCAAGGAATTTGAAAGGGTTTCCAAAACGTCAGGGAAAAGTCAAGGAATTTGAAAGGGTTTCCAAAACGTCAGGGAAAAGTCAAGGAATTTGAAAGGGTTTCCAAAACGTCAGGGAAAAGTCAAGGAATTTGAAAGGGTTTCCAAAACGTCAGGGAAAAGTCAAGGAATTTGAAAGGGTTTCCAAAACGTCAGGGAAAAGTCAAGGAATTTGAAAGGGTTTCCAAAACGTCAGGGAAAAGTCAAGGAATTTGAAAGGGTTTCCAAAACGTCAGGGAAAAGTCAAGGAATTTGAAAGGGTTTCCAAAACGTCAGGGAAAAGTCAAGGAATTTGAAAGGGTTTCCAAAACGTCAGGGAAAAGTCAAGGAATTTGAAAGGGTTTCCAAAACGTCAGGGAAAAGTCAAGGAATTTGAAAGGGTTTCCAAAACGTCAGGGAAAAGTCAAGGAATTTGAAAGGGTTTCCAAAACGTCAGGGAAAAGTCAAGGAATTTGAAAGGGTTTCCAAAACGTCAGGGAAAAGTCAAGGAATTTGAAAGGGTTTCCAAAACGTCAGGGAAAAGTCAAGGAATTTGAAAGGGTTTCCAAAACGTCAGGGAAAAGTCAAGGAATTTGAAAGGGTTTCCAAAACGTCAGGGAAAAGTCAAGGAATTTGAAAGGGTTTCCAAAACGTCAGGGAAAAGTCAAGGAATTCCAAAATGGTCCCAAAAAGTATAAGGGAATTTTAAAATTTTCAAAAAAATATCAGCCAAATAAATTTAAAAAAAAAAATATTTTTCAAGATTTTTACCTCAAACCATTCATTTATTCCACAAATATGATCAGGGAAAATTTTACAATTTGGTTAGGGAAAACGTGGAAATGTCGGAGTTTAATTCCGGAAATTTTGTACGAACCCTGTATTACTTTCCCGGCCCGCTAACATGATCTACTACCTAAGCTCCTCCTCTCAAACGGAAACTAACAATTTTCCCAATTGCATAGCGCCATCTACAATTAGTCCTAAGAAAGTTTTCTTTTAAAATTATCTGAAAAAAATTTAATTATGCATAAACTAAAATATAATTAGTAGATTATCAGTTATCGTATGAAGTGTTTTATAGCTAATTCCAAACCGATGACGTTACTGTTTCAATTTGAATTTCTCAATCGAATTAATTATCCGTACTATAATCGATCTCGTATGTTCTCAATAAGCTCAATAGGTTCTTGTTAGGAACTAGAGTATTCGCATCACCCGTTACAGAATGTACCCCCTCCTAGGCTTTTCTTTTTCCGTTCACAAATTTTCTGCGAAAATATTTCTCCGGTGATGAAGTGTTGGCCTGAAATTTATTTATTTAAGAAAATGGATTCGAAGTGTTGCGCTGGGTTATTTGAAATATTGGGTCGTTCGTCTTAGGCTTTTGGAAATATTTTATTTTTCGACCTAGTGTACTTCATTAGCGCAATGCGGAAAAACATTGCATGTTCAAATCAACAGTAGGTCGTTTATAAACGCCAGAGTAAAAAAAAATTATGCCATTCATTTTGGGGAAATACTGCTAGAACTTTTAAACGAGACTAAATTTTCTTGTTGTTTATCCAAATTATTTTACGTGAATTCCACTGTCAACATTAGACCAAAATATAGCTACAGTCATTTTACTAAAATTACTTTTTCGACCTTATTGGATACTACTTCGGGGAATTTTCCATTTTTTAATACAAATCGATCAAATTTATTAAGAGTTCCTAAATTTTTCCCTAAAGAATACAAATTTACATATCCAACTTTTTCTTACTAGTGAGTTGTGATAGCTTCATGAATCCATACCTCTACTAAGAATGCTTATCGCAGCAGATTTTCGTCTCGATGTGGCTGACGGTTTTTTTTTGACGTCACTATGTTAACTTAACAAACAACAACGTGAGAGGAGAGCGCGCGCAAAGGGGCCAATAGGCGGGGCCAAAGCCGTCAGAGTGATCTTACCATACGCGATACGCCAGGATAAGCATTTGAAGTATGGATTCCTGATAGCTTTTATGTAATGGAACCAATTTAGTTTCAATGTCAATCATGAAATGATTAATCCTATACCACTTTATGAAAAGATTGGTTAAGTTAGCAATGACATAATTAACTTATGATTAAACAAAGAAATCGCTTTGCCAACTATTTATAAAAAAAGCAGCTATCCTATCTTCGCGGGGTAAAGATTACAGATTTTTACAACTTGCAAATGTAGTTCGAACGACTGGTTATGTATTTATATATTTAGCTGGTTTGCTCCAGCAAGATTCCGACATGGTATATTAAAAGAACGGAAGTGGTGTATGTCAGGAGTCCTTCGGGCAAGACGTATCCGCGTACGATGGACTGCAGCGAGACACCGTCGCCGCGCATTCCAGCGCAATAACGAGGGGAAATTCTCTGGGCATAGAACGCGGTCTGAAAGTACCCTACTAAATGCCTCGCAAGTTATCCCTAGAAACGATAAAGAAACCGCGTTTCTTCCTGGACGTCTAGCGACTGCGGCTTGGATAAGTCGTTGAAACATCTTTACGCAGTCGTTTTTGGCCAAGGGCCCTGTCGGCTTGTTAATCTCTTCCTACGTCAAGTTTTCTCTTTTGCTTTTGAACCTCCCGGACGAAAATGACTCGATACGGTGATGTCCCAAATTTGGAGCCAATACACATCCAGTTATAAAGTTGAACTTCGCACAGGGCTCCCAGAGTTCCTATAATTCCTATAAATTCCTATAATTTAAATATGCTCCTATAAATTCCTATTTTCTAGTTTTTCTATAGCTATATCCAGAAAATCCTATAATTTTAAAAATAATGTATTACAAAACAGCCTTAACGTTTGGGAAAATTTGCCTTCTGGCTAAGGTACGGTGTTCCCGAAAACCGGTTGGGCTCCCAGAGTTCCTATCAATTCCTATAGTTTCAATATACTCCTATAATTTTCTATAATTTCAATATACTCCTATAATTTCCTATTTTTTCAAAATTGTTCGTATAAATTTCTATTTTTAGCTAAAATGTTCCTATAAATTTCTATTTTTAGCTAAAATGTTCCTATAAATTCCTATTTTTTGGCTAAAAATGTTCCTATAAATTCCTATATTTTCTATGAAATTTCCTATAATTCCTATAATATTAAAAAAAAATCGCTGGCAGCCCTGTTCGTACATTATATTTGGATCTAATAGATTGCATTTTGAATAGAAGTTTTCGATCTGTGTCAAATTTTGATCTGCCCAATTTTGCGTAAGAAGTTTGATTCATCATTTTTGTTAGGGTGTAATATTTCCATAGAACGTACAATTATTAGACCATAAATGGAAAATTCTTGTATTTCTGGTTCTATTGAAAAGGTTACCATGGAAACAAAATCTCAGAATCTCGAAATAGCAACGCGCGTGGAATTCGGAATTAACTTCCTTAGCTTCCGTTTCCAATCCATAAAGTTAATGACTCGTTTTTCGTCAGGGAGCTATAAGTGACGTAAATTACGTCATACCCCGAGAACCAAGTTTTCATTAAAGAAAATACCATTATGGCATACTTATGACTGATTACGTTACACATGTTAGTAGTTCCGCAAACCTTCTATCCCGAAACATCTGTCGCCTCTTGATGTATCGCATACTAATGTCTGCTAATATTTCCGTTAAAATTCGATTTTGAATGTTTTCTCGACTAGAAAATGTTTCAGTGTTACCTAAATGTCACTTTTTTAGAATAAAGTCCATGCCAGTGGCAAAAAGTGACCAATAGTGATTAATTATCAGTAAATGCATTTAAATGATGTAAATAATATCTTTCAGATATGTAGCATCACTTACATGTGATATAATGTTTCAGTTTTTCACAAAAGAACCATTAAAAACACCTTAAAGATATATAGCAGACGAATTCAAACTCAGGAAAAATCGTTGAAAAATAGCCAAAAGAAATAACTAGATCGGGCTATAATTGAGTTTCTAGCCCAAAACATGGCAACTAATCCAGTATATTGGTCTAAAATAGCACAAGTATATTTTTCTTAGGTATGTTTTTTATTTTTATTAAAATCTATTATTTGCCAATATTTGGCATATTAGCCAGTAAAAGTATGTCGGTATTTACTACTTTTTGCCACATTATTTAACACCGGACATTTACCACTTCGGAACACTGAAAACTTTACTATTTTTAACACCGATACTAGACAATGTATTAAACATACGTATTACCATAAGTATCATAATAACAATAAGTATGACACTTCTTATTGCTTTAAAGCTAATTTTCTAACCGAACCTTTTTTCGGCACTGATACTCTCTTTAAGCTGAGACTTACCGTTTTGGATGACTACTTTTTGATAAAATTTTAAGCCTAATATCGGAGAGCACGTTCTGGAGTCGCGAGGGGCTTTGGCTTTGTTTAGAAGCCCGCGTGCGAGTCACGCGGGATAAAAAAAAACCTGAGCACGTGGCGCCGAGAAAGACGTTTTACATTTTTATAATTTTAGCCTAATATTCCGCCTATCTATCGGAAACCAGATATTTCGGCTTAGCGGAAGTCTCGCCTATTTTAGACACTAGAGTGCTCTGTGCCGAGAAAACATCTTCATTACGCAATAATTATAAAAATCAGTTTGGTTGTAAATCTTTCCGTTTGGTCGTAATTGTCATACTTATTGTTATTATGATACTTATGGTATTACTGGTTTATTTTATCCAATAATTAACGCGTAAACGCTGACGGATGGAGAAATGAGCAAATATTTACGAATGGAATTATGCGTAAAATCCGTTGGCGGATGATGCGCGCTTTTAATGTAAACACCGTTAATCAATCGTATGCAGATTTATTGGAAGACCTATAACACTCCTTCGACAATACCTAAGTCGGAAAAGTAGTTCGTGAACTAGTATTTCAATTCCTTAAATCAACTCGGAAACGCGTCATTGTAGCGCCAGATAAGAATTGATTGTCTTAATTCGAGAGACAATGAACTAACGCTCTTCGTAGGACAAACAAATATCTCGCTGGACATAATTAGAGCCGGGATAGAAGTATCCATTGAACGCCGGTGATTGTCTTCCCCTCTTTACCGTTAAGATTGTCCTCCTAAACAATGGTCGATATAGATTCCCCGGATGACCAGTAGGTCCCAAAATAAAATCAATAAGAATTCGGGAAGTGGTGTTAGAGTCGACGGGAGAAAACAACGCTGGAAAACCTCTCGCTATAATAGCCTCCGATCGAGTTGTCCCGGCTTCAAATAGGACCAAAGGGGATAGAGTCGCCGTCTTATAGACTATATCGAAATAGCCACCCGCGACATGAATCCAACATCGCGACTGGCTCTTCTGGCCAACCGGAAAAAGGATCGATACCAGCCTATATTTGCTCCATCCCAGACTCTTTTCTTTTCGAGTATAGTGGGCGATATTGGCTCGGTGAGTAGCTGGCAATGATCCTCCGTCGATACTTCCAGCGAAGAGAAAAGAAGTCTATAGCCAGTTTGTTTTATACCCTTCTCCCTCTCGCCTTTGTCGAGACTTCTCGGCCAAAGGAAAGCGCGCCAAACTTACTGGCTTTCTTAGGCCGCAGTTGGGTTTTGGCGAGCGCGGGCTACATATAGCTTTCGGATGAAACTTCATTGAATTCTTTCATTATACTCTTTGTCTTCGAAAGAAAATCTATTGTTTTTCGGTGGTTTCGAGTGCAGTGTTGGCACGGTGGTAACCAGTCCGGTTTTACCCACGTGGGTTAAACCGGATTAATCAACGTTAAAAAATCCGGACTTTTCAAAAACTCTGTTTTAAAAAAATCACTAAGAAACGTTTGTATACTTAGCAAAAAAAAGCTTTTTATTGGTGGAAACCAACAGTTTAGTCTATGGAACTATCCCAAATTTGCTGTAATTAAGTGTAATAACAGTTTTTTACTGTTATTATAACTCATAAGCTAGGGGGTCACTGGTCATAAGGACCAGTTTAAAAAAAACTTATTTCCAAGGCTGGTGTTGGATGCCAAAAGCGGGTGGGCATCATAGTGGTGGACGGAAAATAACACCATTTTATTTAATAACAAGGCAAATGTATGATTTTTGAAAAATCCGGTAAAAGTCCAAAAATCCGGATTTAACTTGCAAAAAACCATATCAGTGGATTTTTCAAGAAAAAACCCTGTCAGAGTGGCTAAGCTCCGGGTCGCCTGTATAATTCTAGTGTTGTAAATCGGAAAATTTTCCGGAAAATGACCGAGGCCTTTTTTCCGGAAAATTTTCCCTATATTTCCGAAATAAATAAAAGTTTTGATTCCATGATTAGTTTAATATATTGTTTGCAAATTTAAATAAAGCGGCATTTTCACCTAATATTTTCGAATCTAAAAGTATAACTAAACATCTAGACTAGCTTTAAACTAGTGCTCGGCATTCGATTAATTTTTATCCATGAATAAAATAAGCTCGGCGATATTTAAATAATATTTATTTAAATAACCAATAGTTGAATAAAAATTGTAAAATGTTTTAATAATCGAAAGTGATAAGCCTATTATTTAAATAAAACAAACAATTATTTAAATAAATACCACTTTTATTCAAATAAATGCTTGGTTGCGTAAAAAAAACATAATTAAATAAGTTACAATGATATTCTTTTTACCAACGTTTTTTAAATAAATCGGAAAATTTGTGGATAATGAATAAACAATTCCGAGCACTACTTTAAACTGTTTAACAATGTAACACTATTAATGTTTTGTAGTATGTTTACTGATATTAGACATTTTATATCGATAAAAAGTTAAAAACATTAAAAACCCTTAATAAGTAATTTATCTTTCAAATTTTTATTTTCCGATTTGCGGAAAATTTTCCGCAATTTCTCGGCATTTTAATTTTTTAAAAAAACCAACACTAATTAATTCTGATCAAGATTCATTCTCTCGAATGCTATACGTTAACGGTCGCTTTATAACCATTATAAGTGGGTCCATCCGCGCGGGTCACCAGTGGGCGCCTTTTCCCCATATTGGCGAATTGATGAAGCGTCCATCGATCTGTTTGGCCTACTTTTTACGAGCGTGAAGCCTTTATTACTTAACCCATCCGTCATTGCATCTCGCGCTATCCTCGGGGCCGCTGCCCTCGTAGTACCCGCTCGGGCCCCTTACCGTTATAACTAGATAAATAGATAATTCGATAAGCAATCTACGATGTTGGCGAGTTTCGGCAAATGGCGTCTGCTTCTACTTAACTCCTCGTCTTGTTTATGTCAAATCCCATTTTTGCCTGTGTTAATGGAAATTTCCAAAACTGGAACCCGTCGGTATTTCCAGTTTACGCAGGGTTCCCACCAGGTCCCTAAAATACCTAAAAGCCCCTACTTTTTTTCGAGGTCCCTAAACCACCATAAAATCGGGATTTGGTCACTAAATCACCCTATTTCTAGTACATTTGGTGAAAAGTACCATCGGCTAAAAATATTTCGTAGAAAAGCGAAAAAAAACCCGATTTAATGTGATAGAATTATTACAAAAAATTTATAGTCATTTTTGGGATTGATAAAAGTTTTTTTAGAAATTAAAACTAAGTACTTAATTTTTGTGATAAAACATTTTTTTAAATTAAAACTAAGTCAGTTTTAAAAATTTGCAGCTTTTAAAAGTTTAAATAAATATCTTATTTTTGTTTATTAAAATGGTCCCTATTTGGTTCCTACTTTAAAATATTTGGATCCTATTTCATCCTATTTCTAGCCAGAAAAATCCCCTGTTTACGCCTATTCTATGATTATCATTTATGTCCTTGAAAGTTTGCCTAATTTTTTCAACATTACAATTACCTTTTTACTGAATAATAAGTTAATTTTAAATTTATTAACTTCTGATAAAAGTAAAGTATAAAATAAAAATTTGGCCTCTAAAAAGTCAGGGAAAATCTCTTAAAATGGTCAGGGAATAGACATTGAATTTGAATCTGAAAATATTTTAAGTTAAGACATATCCTTTATACTTAAATATAAGTTGGAAGAAATTAATTTATGTCTGATAATGGTACTCAAACAATTGTCATATTTTGTCTTTAGGAATGTCATAGAAAAACAAGGATAAAAGTATAAAATATAAAATAAAAATTTTGGTTTTAAAAAGTCAGGGAAAATTTCTTAAATGGTCAGGGAATTTGAATCTCAAAATTTCGTGGCAACCCTGCAGAATTATATTTCTTTGGGGAAACAAAATATCCTAAAAGTTTGACTATTTATTATTTTTTTCTGCTGTTATATATTCTTCTCCAAAGTACTTAAAACGCGGTATAGCTAATACAGTCTAAATATTATTTGTAAACAACTGTATTACGCCCTCATTTACTCTCGTATTTCCTTTTGTATTTCAATTTGGGGCAATACTTCGGACTCAAACTTAAAACGTATACTGTTATTACAAAAAAGAATCATTCGCTCAATAGCCCGTGCAGAGTTCCTTTTTAAAACTTTTTAATCAATGTATGATAAAAGACCTAAAAACCATGACTCAATTTAAAAAACTAGCGAGGGATTTTATAATATATAGGGCATCCATAAGACCCTAATCCCTTTACTTTTAGTGTTTACACAGTTTTCTTTATTTATTGTTTTTTTCATTGTTTACTACACTGTTCTCTTTTTTTTATTGTTTTTTATTGTTTTTTTTTCTTATTGTCACTTTAATTTTTTTGATTTATAATTTAAACTATAATTATGTAACCTAGGAAACGCAAACAATTATAACCGGGCAAAAAGTCATATCTGACTTAGCCCTGTACAAAAAATGGTTTGATTCCTATTTTTTCTCAAGAATAAATAAATAATTATTATAAAAAAAAACATATCCTAAAAGTTTGACTATTTATTATTTTTTCTGCTGTTATATATTCTTCTCCAAAGTACTTAAAACGCGGTATAGCTAATACAGTCTAAATATTATTTCTGGTCTGAATTTTTAATTACCTCTCCAAGACGGGAAGGAAAGAGAGTGCAAGTGACTTGGGCCACAGGGAGCGGCTCTTTTGATCCGCCAATATTGCCGTTTTCTCGCGGTACTTCACTTAATCCGTACAAAATTGGAAGACCCTCGGCTTCGAAAAATTCATTTCAACTGCGGAAAAGCCAACGTCTTAACACCCCACCGTGTCGAGGCGCTGAAATAAGTTTCCCCTCCAACTCTGCCCAATTCCTTTTCAGAGAATTTTCCTATTCAACATTTTCCCTCAAAGCTTTTTTTATATGAAAGGTTGGTCTCCTTCAATACGGATATTTAAAAAGTATATTTTTCTTTACGGAGCTCCTGAGCAGGATGGGCCGTCCAGCAGCTTCAAACGGTGTCCACCTCTATTGACGGCGCAGTGTCGGCGGGGATTGTTCACGCGTTAAAGTACTGGTCTCTTTTTTTCGCCGCGTGTGTCACGTTGAACAACACGACGATGAGTGTGCGGGGATGTCTTTTGTACGTTTATTACGTATTGGCGCGGGGGCAGTCGCCTCTTCCAAATCTTCGACGCGTTTTTTTTTCCCATAATCCTTTTTTATTTCGTTTTTTTCGGGTACCAGGAGGACCTTACGAGGGTATTTTGCGCTTTGAAATGGGACAATTTTTAAAGGTGGCTGGCGAACAAGAAGGTGACGAAGCGATTGTACCTTTGAAGAAACGAACGGGGTCCCTTCTTGTCAGGTATAACACGAAGTACATTTATCTGGAAAAATGTATTAGTAATCTTTTCTTGGTGCAGAAGACACGATCCATATATTTAGGCCAAGTCCAGGGGCCAGGGCCTATTGAATATCTCACGATGTTTCTATGATTGCATTGTCTTTCCACAAATTTCCTCTGATTTTCATTGATTTCTCACTACGTTTCTCTGATTTTCATTCATTTCTCACTACTTTTCTCTGGTTTTCATTGATTTCGCAAAATCTTACCCAGATTTTCATTGATTTCTCACCACGTTTCTCTGATTTTCATTGATTACTCACTATGTTTCTCTGATTTTCATTGATTTCTCACTACTTTCCTCTGATTTCCATTGATTACTCACTATGTTTCTCTGATTTTCATTGATTTCTCACTATGTTTCTCTGATTTTTATTGATTACTCACTATGTTTCTCTGATTTTCATTGATTTCTCACCACGTTTCTCTGATTTTCATTGATTTCTCACTACTTTCCTCTGATTTCCATTGATTTCTCACTACGTTTCTCTGATTCCCATTGGCTTAACAATGTTTCTGTGATTCCATTGATTACTAAAATTTTTCTGTTTCACAACATTTTGGATTTTCCTGCTTTTTTGGTAATGTGTTTTTCAAGTTATTCTTCAGAAGGATCTGTGATTCCCAGCCTTTTTCTTTCGTGAATTTCTTGGAAATAATTCCCTTTTATATTTTATTGAAAGTCTTAAATTTCGTACACGTGCACTATTGATACCAAATCTTCCGTGGTGCTTAGCGCCGTTATCTACGACCACACCGACAACGGGCCATTTTCCTTCTCGACGATATGACGACGTTGCTTAGAATGTCGGGGTTTGAAAGATGTTGGTGTCCCCGCGTGTTTGAAATGGCGTTTCATCCGGCCTCCGGAGATCTTGTATGGCTCCCTCGTGGATCAGTGATATTGTGAACCCGTCAAAGTGTCCGCTCCTGGGTCGGGGTCTCTCTGGGAATGGCCTCATCCTCGTTGTCGCCCACCGAGCTCCTTGTCAATGGAAAAAACTTTTCCCCAAACATGTTCGACGCGCAAACGCTTTTGTTGGGCGAGTTTCGAAAAATGGAACGTTTTATGGCCGAAGCTTTGTTACAAATACGTAAAGGGACAAAGAATGCTTTGAATTTTAAGGGAAGAGGAGGGGCTATTTGAAATTCGGCCCGAATTTTTTTAACGATTCTCTGTACCTTTATATCAAATACTTTTCGATTACATTAAAGTAAATGATAATATTAGTTTTAAATATCTTTATTAAAATAAATTGACATGTTTTTGTTGTAGAAGGGATGTTTTTTTAAACAGGGTTGCCACACGTCAAGGAAATCAGGGAAACGTCAGGCAATTTAAAATTTGACCTAAAAAGTCAGGGAATAGTAAGGAAGTTTAAAAATTGACCTAAAAAGTCAGGGAAAAGTAAGGGAATTAAAAAATTGACCTAAAAAGTCAGGGAAAAACAGGGAATTTAAAAATTGATTTAAAAAGTCAAGGAATTTTAAGAATTTATAAAACATCAGGGAATTAAATTTTATCTGAACACTTTTTGAAGGTAATATTACTCTAGATCTACGACAAATTCTATGATTATCAGTTATTTCCTTGAAAGTTTGGCTATTTTTTTCCACATTGCAATAACCTTTTTACTGAAATATAAGTCCATTAAAAGTAAAATATAAAATAAAAATAGTGGCCTTTAAAAGTCAGTGAAAATATCTTAAAATTTTCAGGGAATTTAAATCTGAAAATTTTGTGGCAACCCTGTTAAATAATTACAAGTAATTTTCGAAAATGCCAACTCAAAACTCAACTCTAAGACTCACCAACCAAGTTGACCGTAAATATTGGTTCGTGCGAATAGGTTTGAAACGAAATATAAACCTATATTTTGAACACTGCTTTTGGGATAGGTTCTTCATTGTACCTGATTTATTCTGTACATCCACCCTCGATCGAAACTGAGAAGAGGGTTTTATTATCGATGATTTATTTTTTTATTTTACTCTTTATAATGAAATATTGAACAAGGCGATTTGTGGTTTATTATTGGCGGTCGCTTATATCGTATTTTCAACTAGCCAGAGAAAAGGGGAAAAATGAATTGTACGCTTATTGTTGTGGTCGGCAGCCTTCTGATATCGACTCGAAGGCTTCTTCAATCTTTGGCTGCACTTTTTTCGGTTTTTAGTCCGGCGTCGGAGTTGCAAGAAAGACAAATTTCAAAAATTCCTTTTTGGTTAACAATGTTACCAAAGCGACATAAGACCCAAAAGTGTGTCAACTCTACCTTTGCGTCCGTTAAAATATCTACTGAGAGCTAGTCTCACAATAGACTACATAACCTACTAGTTGGAATAGTACAAGCAACGGTTTATTTAGTCTATGGTCTGCCGCGATTTTATCTCTTCCATTTATTCTCCCGTAGACATACGTTCTAAAACGCCTCACTTGGCGGCGCTGAAGTGGAGGGAATTTCAAATTTTGATGACGTATTTTCAACCCCCTCTCCCACTCCCTCGTTTTACTTCGCGACAAGCTCTCATTAAACATTATACCGTACTGACACACTTTTGGGTCTTATGTCGCTTTTGATGTTACCCAAGGTAGAAACCTTGAATTTCTGAAAACTGGCTCCCAAGGTATAGAGGAATTTTGGAATTTATTAATATTTATTTAATAAAAATATTAAATTAAGAATAATTTTATTGATATATTAGTACGGTTTTTCTCGCTAAATCACAATAAAAATGAGTATAAAGTTAAAATCAAATTAATATTAAATAAAAAGTTAAAATCAAATTAATATTAAATAAAAAGTTAAAATACAATTAATATTAAATAAAAAGTTAAAATGAAGTTAATATTAAATTAAAATTTAAAATGAAGTTAATATTAAATTAAAAGTTAAAATGAAATTAGTAATTAAATTAAAAGTTAAAATGAAATTAGTAATTAAATTAAAAGTTTATATTAATTTAAAAGTTAAAATAATTTAATAATAAATTAAAAATAAAATAAAATTAATATTAAAATTAAATTAATATATTATTACTGTGCTTTTGTTCTCAAATTCCCCACTATATTTGGCCTTCGGCAACTTGTTCTTGTTGCACCTGGTTTAAATTAAAAAAATCGTTTATTTATTTATTTTCTCAACCCGGTTTAGTTGCGCCCATGTTTTATGGATGTTTTCGGAGTAAATCGGTGAAGCATACCAGGCCGTGGAAGGGGGAGAAAAGACAGATTTATATTTCAAATTCCGACAAAGTAATCTTTGATACAACTGTTGCGGGGGTTCTCGAACTAGCTCGAACCAAAAATAGCTTTTCATATAAATTCAACTAATAGAGCTATGTTTAAACGATCATGTGGTTATTTATAGTGTAAAGTTTGATTATATTTCTTAAATTTTTTTTATTTTATGCTCAAAACATTAAATAAAAAATTGTTTTTAAAAACCAAAACATAGTTTTTTTTGTATAAAACAAGTTTTATTGTTATAATTTATCAATATAAAAAATTAATTCAACCTTGGCTTACACTCTTCTTTATTATTTACTTTGATAAATAAAACGTTCTTACAAAAAATCCTTGGATAATTTATCATATAAAATAAAAGCATTTTAAAACTGCATAGAATTGTTTAAACTCTTTATTTTTAATATTTTATTTAAAACTTTCCTACCCTAAGCTAAAATAGCAGCAGTATTAGTAACAAATAGTATTTACAAAACCAATTAAAATGTACTAAACAGTTTCTACTCACTCCAGAATAAACGACAATAAATTTTGTTGAATTAAAAATCCATTAATTAATTCCTTTGAAATAATATAAGAGAATATTCGTTATACAGTTTAACAAATATCATAATCGGATGAATATGAATTATGCTATAATTTGATAAATTAAACCCCCACGACAATTAAATTATTATCATATTATATGAAACAAAATTCCTTACCAAATATCACGATCGGATTAAATTTAATATTACGTATACAATAATTAATTAAGTCCCTATGAAATTCAAATTCCTTTGAAGATATTTATAAAACACCAAATAGATCCACTGTTTAAAATAAATATTCGCGAAATTTAAACCTTACGAAATAAAACGATTAAATAATTCCTTTTAAATGATATTAAACGTTTTGGCAAAAATTCCCAACATAACGTATAGATCCATCAAAATTAATAATCCGAAAATATTTGGTACGTAACCACCGAGCAACAAAAAAGAAATTTAGATAGGTGGTTTTGTTCGGAGGAGGCGCTCCCTGGCGACGAAGAAGGGCCATAATTTGGAGGCCCTGCGGAGCCTCATCGTTGTGACAAGTTGACAAGTGAAATGTTTTCTTTTCCTCCTCCTTCGAAAACGTATATTAGGTTAAAACAAATTTTTCCTCTCACTCTTTGTACCAGTATGTACTTTCTCCGCGTCGAGAGGGGTGATAAATCCTAATTAGTCCAAGGTTAAAATTAAGAGCTCTCCCTTCTCGCTGGTGGTGCCAACGTTTTTGAACTTGGGAGCGCATCTGCTTGATGTTTTCATCCGCAGAGACGAAACGGGGGAGCTCCATACTTAATGACCCATTTAAACTTTGAACACTGCGTCTTTTATGTTTCGAGTATGATCCGTTACGAATTGCTGTACTTTCGTACCAGGAGGGTTTCGTCATACGACCTAAAGATAAACCCTTTTTAACTGACACTATTGTTGATGTCTACGTTATTTGGAATTTTGCATAACGCGATGGAAATAGTGCCCTACAGACTTTCCACCCTAAAAAACAATGAACAGCGCTATCTAGTGGCAAAAAATTAATTTTGTTTTATAATATAATACGCGTATTTAAATTAACTTTTCATTGCTAGTGTGGTTCTAATGTTCGTTAATCCATGCTTTTATTTAAAAAATATCGGCTCTATCAAATAGACGTATAACTAAAGACCAATTTAAGTACTTCGTATACGTAATTAATTTAAAAGCCGACCTCTTACAGGGAATTTTAAGAATTCGTAAAAAGTCGGGGAATTTGAAAATGAGAATATTGTGGCAACCCAGTCTTAAATAGTTCCAAATATCCATTTATTTTTCTAGTTTAATTTCGACATATTGTACCAATCGTGAATCAGTAATACCAGAAGTAAATGAACCTAAGTTATTGAAATAGCGCTCGGAATCGGAGAGCGTTTTGCTTATTAAAATGAAGATAAAATCGAGTCAAATTAAAGCTAATTTCCATCCGCGTCTTTTGACGTGATAAATTGCGCTTGGTAATTGTTGATATAGCCATTTCTATGTATAAAAAATGGTTCCGGCCTAGGAGCGCGCAAAATTTCAAATTCGAGGTAAAAATGTAACTTCATAAGGAAAACGCCTTCAACATGGGGAGTATCGCAGTCGGTTAACTTCGGTTCATTTACTTCTGGTAATACCCAATGACGTCATTGCGCGTGACGACTTCTCTCCATCGACGAAATTTTGACGTACTGACGAGGCGAAATCACTTTTTATTTTTCTGTCATTTTATTGGAAGATATTTTTTATAGATCCCGGAGAGGTTGCATCACTTGACTTGATTCTTAAAACTGGTTTTTATTAAAGCGATTCCTTGTTAGGGATTTCCGAGCTTAATGGCTTCAAGGGGTCCCCTCCCCTATGTCTCTCCGTCGTTACATTTAGGAAAAGGGTTTACTTTTATGCCTGATGGGAGGCCATTTCGTTGCAGGGGTAGACACACTTCTTTTAAGGACCGTTCGTAAATTACTTCGCCCTAAGAATTGATCCTTGAGACTCTTACCCCTCCTTTGTACCAAAGAGTAACTATTTGATCCACCCCCTAAATTACCAATTACCATAGCACCATGAACGTTAAAATTATTAAATTACAAAGAAATTTAAGTCTTATTTTTTATTGGTTTAGATCTAGAAAACTATTCAAACCATCACAATATTTTATACTTTGCACTTTTTTTGATTTTTTAATAAAAATCAAATCAATTGATTTTTTTTATTTAAATTGGATTTTTTTGATTTTATAGGATTTATTGATGTTAATACAATTAATGGCTCGTTCATTGTATAATTAACGGATACCTTTACTTTTATCAGTTAACTAATGTTGAATGAAATGAAATCTAAATCAAATTTTATTTTTATTTAATATTTTAGTTTACTCAGATTTTCGGTATTTTAATTCTATAAGAACCTTTATTTTACAAATTTTTTTCACCTTATTGAAATACGTTGTATCAATTAAATCAACGATTTAATTAAAAAAGTAACTTGATTTAAATCTTGATCATCTTGATTTAAATCAACGTTTTTTTAAATCACTTGATTTAAATCAAAGTTTTTTTAAATCACTTGATTTAAATCAACGTTTTTTTAAATCGTTTGTTTAAATCTTGATAATCTTGATTTAAATCAACGTTTTTTTAAATATTGAAAATAAGTTTTAAAAATCACTTGATTTAAATCATGGTTTTTTTTTGAAAAAATCACGGGATTTCAATCAACGTTTTTATTGAAAAAATCACTTGATTTCAATCAACGTTTTTTTTTAAATCACTTGATTTAAATCAACGTTTTTTTAATCACTTGATTTAAACCAACGTCTTTTTCAAAAAATCACTTGATTTCAATCAACGTTTTTTTTTAATCACTATCAGCGTTTTTTTCAAAAAATCACTTGATTTCAATCAACGTTTTTTTTAAATAACTTGATTTAAATCAACGTGTTTTTTTTTAAATTACTTCATTTAAACAACGTTTTTTTAATCACTTGATTTAAATCAACGTTTTTTTAAATCACTTGATTTAAATCTTGATAATCTTGATTTAAATCAATATTTTTTTAAACAATCACCTGATTTGAAACAAAATCAGCCAACCTTGCTAGAAGTTGAGTAGACCTTCGTACAAACGTCCTTTTAGCGACTTACGTAATTTGTGAACTGTCCCTGAAAGCTTTGCGGAAGCTTTGGTAGTGTGGGATTTAATGAAGCGAAGAGCCATAACGAAAAGAACAGAAAGATACGTGGTTCGTGCCATTAAGAAAAGCTCGGGGGGAGAGAGGTTATAAGTGGCCGGGAATATTAATGTTTAATTGGGCGCAAACCCCCCTGTTCGGCCGTTCTTTCAATTAACTTTTACCCCTTTCGTCTGGAGTGTTTGCGAAAGCAAAATAGAATTCCAATACCGCTGCTGAAATATTTTATTTTTGGATCTTCAAACTTTGTACTGTTCATATTCTGGTCGCTAGTTAGGTTTGAAGTTGAAACTTTGATATATTTAGAAAAATAACCGTAAACCTACTAAGATTGTTATAGAAGTGGTTGCGAGTGTTAGCGTATTGTCAAGGTCAATTCGCTAGCTTACATCATTTTAGCTTTTTGTCATCATATTACTCTTATTGTAAGTAACATAATATAATTAATAAACATAAGTATGAAACAAAATGATATAGGTTAGTGATAGCCTGTCACGAAGAGGAAACCATTCAGTCAATTTAACGTTCCAATTACTTAATTAATTATTATTATTTAATTATTTCGAAACATTTAGCTATTTCTTATATTTTGAAAGCATTTCGATATCCATTATTATATTTATTCCTTAAAAATTTCAATTCCAAAGACTACAATTTGGTTTTATTGGTGGAACACGCTATTAGTTGAAAATTTAATGTTGTCATACTTATGTGAAATCATGTTACTTATGCTGTTATCTACCTAATTTAAATGATTTTTTAACGACTGAAAGGGGTGGTCTACCTTATAATATTTTCAGAATGTAAGAAACTATAAAATCATAATCTTTCCTGGGTTTTTTTAAGGGTTTGTGGCATATATTTCAACGATGATTTCGAAATTTAAAATGAGGTGTAAAAGCAGCCCTCCATTATGCTAATTTTATAGAATTAGTTCCATCTTGTTGAACACGGAACTTGTATTATTTTTTCGTTTATTTTTATATATTGCCATTTTTCCTGTTTCTTTCGCTTCGTAAGTAACCTTTAATTTGTAAATTATAGTTCTTAGCCAGCGTGGAAAACCAAAATCACGTTTCATTTTTAAGGGCTTGGTTAAAATCGCTTATTTTAATTTGGTTTTTTTACCACTCGTCAAGGTTAACTAACTTCGGATTTTAATAGAAAAAACATATCGTAAAGTACTTTTCAAAATAAACTTTTGCCACATAAAAACAAAAGTGCTATATTTTTCATGTGTTCTTAATTTTAAGGAATATTTTGTACTATACCTGAACATTGTAATTTACTTTTTACACCATCTAACTCCAAAAAAACATGGCTACCTTATTTCCAAAACCAAGTAACTCGAAAAATTCAGTTTGTCTAAACATTAATTTAAATGAACGTTTTCATTTTCGATAAAATTCCTTTTGGGTTTATTAAGGTAATGTACCAGATGATTGAAAAAAATAATATCAGGGATACAGGTATTCCATATTATATTATTATTATTAATATATTATTAATGAATAAAGGTATTCCATATGATATTATTATTATTAATATATTATTAATGAATAAAGGTATTCCATATGATATTATTATTATTATTAATATATTATTAATGAATAAAGGTATTCCATATGATATTATTATTATTATTATTAATATATTATTAATGAATAAAGGTATTCCATATGATATTATTATTATTATTATTAATATATTATTAATGAATAAAGGTATTCCATATGATATTATTATTATTAATATATTATTTATGAATAAATTTATTCCATATTAATAATATATTAATAATTAATAAAGGTATTCCATAATAATAATATTAATAATGAATAAAGGTATTCCATATTAATAATATATTAGTAATGAATAAAGGTATTCCATATTAATAACATAATAATAATAATATTCATAAGTATGACACTTTCAAACGCTAATTTGTTTAATTAAAATAAATAACATTTTGTAAAATTAAAAATTAATACATAATAGTGGACAACGTCGACCAGTTAATTTTTCATAGAAAAGACTCTATATATAATAAAGAAAGCGTACCACCAGTAAATTAGGCAACGAGTACATCAGCTCGTTCGGGGTGGTGGCGTCTGGATGTCTGCTTTTTGTGTCGCCTGTAATTAGCGATTTTGAGTGGGGGGAGACATCAGCTTAATGAGCCTTTAATTGAGAGCAGCTCCGCACCGTCATCCATCCAATTAGCCGCAAAACGGACTTGAAAAATCATCGGACAAAACACCCGCCTTACAATTTTCTCGCCTTCTAGATAGATCTATCATTAACACCAAAATACATTTTCCAAACTTTGAAATATACTTATAATAGACACCCCAATTACCGAGTGTCTTTTGCACTGATGGAAAGGTAATTTCGGTGACGATTTGAAGATTTTTTAAACGCTTGAGCTATTTTTTAAGGCCTTTATCCCCGAAGGATCCTAGATTAAATTAGTCGCTAATTACCATAAACAGTGATTGAAAATGGGATGGACGTTCTGTAGCGTTCCAAATTCGATTTGTCATACGAGATCTCTAGACTCGTAGAAATCCCGCTGGAAATCCGTCAAGCGCGCGATTTTAATCGAAAATAATTCTTTTGAGAGAAACACCACGAAGCCGACGCTAAGATCATTTTCTGCTTTTCCTTTCCACTTTCAAAATATAACGCCCAATAAATTTGAGGGATTTTTTTACTGAGTTTTTATCTGTTTTAAGGGTCTCCCCCAGCAATAACATCCCCCAACTTTAATGAAAGCTAAATTGACGCTCCTAATGTTCTGATACTGAATTTTCTTTTTCGATAAAATACTTTCTAGTTGGGGTTAATTTGCTTTCGACGTCTTGTTCGGCTAACGTCGACTGTACCTTATTCCGGGAATCTGGTTTCAGCGTCGACTGACCGTCACGAATGAAGCGTTGTTGGTGATAGTTTCGAGTCATTTAGCCCTTACGCCTTGATGATTATTCCTTAGAATGGTTTTGGTCAACGTGCTCAAACCATTCCTTGGGGGTTTTTTTTTTACTATATCTGGGAATACTTTGAAATTTATAGAAACATTTTACCGTCTATGACTTAAAGGCCTAGGTTTCTTCTGCCTGTCACCCTTTAAATTTACTTTCCTTCCAAGCAAATACCCTGGTGGTAGGCCAACGTTTTCCGCTGTTGGCCTACCACCAGGGTATTTGTGTGGAAGGAAAGTAAACTTAAAGGGTGACAGGCAGAAGGAAACCTAAGCATTTAATTGTATCGAAGGTTTGAAAATTGTCTATTTTGAAGGTCAAGATCAACGTTTTCATGGTCAATATCGTCCTCTTTATAGCAGTTAATTTTCTATATATTATATTTTTTTAGTATATTTTCGAATGATACAATTTCAAGGTTAATATGGCCATTTACAAGGTTGAAACGTTAATTACCAAAGATCCTCTATTTGGACACAACTGATTTAACGAAAACTAAAACTTAAAAAATTAAGTGTTTAATCAGATTTAACACAATTCCACTCTTTTATCTGTTATTTGTAAATTAGGGGGTCGGACACTTGCCATTATTTTATACGGGATTTCTAGATTTCGTAGAGATTTTGGCGATTTTATCAAAATTTTTTGAAGTGATTTTGTGATTTCAATGTTAATTTACAATAGCGAGAGTTAAAAGATTTTGCGATTTTAGACAAAGTGTACGGGATTTTGGTAAATTTCCGACCCCTCGTTGTAAATAGCTTTGGTGATTTTGAAATTTTGTAAAGATAGTTTAGCGTTTCTGAAAGAAATTTTTTCATTTTGTAACATAAACATTTTTAATTATTTTAAAGTAACATTTCCCACCGACAAATGTTACTTAAAATTATATTTTGTTAATATTTAAAATTAATTTATTCCCAAACATTATATACCATATTTACCACTTTCTCTAAAGCGATAATTACCCTTCTATACGACGGTATCTACCACTTCTTAAATACCATTTACACTAGCAACATAAGTAGGGAATTCACCAACTATTCGACCTCTATAAGCAGCTATCTTGGCCGTCAAAATCATCAAAGTTTCGCGAGGCGTGTATGGACCGAAAAATGTGACAAATTATCATAAATTCCGTATCTCTTCGTAAATATATATAGTTCTAATTGTCGCAACCGCATGATGACAGCGCATTAAAACGAAAATATCATTTAGAAACGGTTCCAAAAATTTTCTTTAATTAGGCACGCGACCATTAAATGAAATTACGCTGCCGTTACTTTTGAAAAAGGACATTCCTTAAATTCGAAAACTTTCCGCTAGTGGTCGCATTAAACGCGAAATCGCCCTTTGAATTACCAATTGATTTTGAGGGAAATTTGAGTTTCTCTGCCAAATTTTGGGCCATGAGAAACCCCAGTCGAAGTGGGGGGGTGATAAGGTTTTACCCCTCCCCCCCTCACACATCCCAACGGTTCCTAGAATATCACCTCTTTCGAAAATTGCATTCCTTAATTTCTGCGGCACATCTTCGGAGATGCGAATTGTAAATAGAGGCAGTCGCCCCGGCGCATTGATTTGGTCGTTTTAATCAGATTTGGTGGCTGCTTCAAATGAATCGGGTAACCCGGTAACGAAAAGTCCTTCTTGGTGCGCAAAGGCTTAAATTCAAAATGAGTTGGCCCCGAGAAAACAGCGGGTTATACGATAGCCGACTTTACAGGGTGCTGCGTCACCCCTCCGAGCAACAGCTCCCGCTTCCCCGCGATACTCGCGTGTATTGTAAGTCTGAGTGGGTATACAGGAGCAACGACTAGCTCTCCTGGAGTTATTTTTAGTTATTAAGGTTGTTAAAGTATATGAAAATTCAGGTAATTTCAAGAACTGTTCAAAAGTCAGATAATCTCATGAAATAGTAAATATGTCAGGGAAAAGTCAGATAATCTCAAGAAATAGTAAATATGTCAGGGAAAAGTCAGGTAGTCTCAAGAAATAGTATATATGTCAGATATATTCGGGTGAAATTTGTGAATTTTAAGAAGTGGTAAATCATACCGTAAATGTAAAGGAAAAGTCGGAAAAATTTAAAAACCGGTTAAAAATAACTAATAAACTAGAGAATCAAATCTTAAGTTGAATGTTAAATACTAGTTACAGATTCAATATTATTCCAAATTCTTAATTTCTTAGAAACTATTTTATTTTTAAACCATGGAATTTCAAAAAATCTTCTTAATTTATCGCCTGTGGAAAAATTGAAGTTATTAAAAAGTGTAAAATCAATTATTGTATACTCCCCAAACTTACAATACACCCGAGTATTACAAGGAAGCAACGAAACCCCCTGTACATTCATTCGTAGGGGGAAAGGGTAGCTGCTTTGCGGGGAAGATACTCAGTCGTTGCCCGGCAACATTTCTCGGCACTCATTTGAAAATTCTAATGAACTCGTGGAGACGAGCGTTGGATTAGGACTTCTCCCGTTTCACTCTCTGCCTTTTCTCTGAACCAGTTTGCCACCTCATTCTCCTGTCATTTTTCTAAAATAGAACTTTGAAAAATCGCCGTTGTCGTGGAGACTCCTTATAAGTGATCTTCTCCCTGAAAATTAGTGTATTGCTGATGGAATATTTCTACGGGTGCTAGTAGGGCAATTTAAGATTTAATTTACGTGTTGGTTCCTAAAAAGTGGGGACTCCCTGTAAGTTATCTTTGCCCTGAACACTGGTGTAATGCTGGTGGAACATTTCTACAGGCGCCAGTAGGCCAATTTAAACTTAATTTATGAGGTATCTTTGGGATAGTTAAAATGTAGATAAAGAAATAGTATCGATGACTTAATTCATAATTTCCACACGTCAGGGAAATCCGAGGAATATAAAAATGGGCCAAAAAAGTCAGGGAATTACAAGAATTTGTAAAACGTCAGGGAAAAGTCAGGGAATTCAGTTTAATCTTGACACTTTTTTAATGTTGTTTTACTCAAGATCTATGGCAAATTCTACTATTATTATTTAACTTTTGTACTGTAGTATAAGTTGATTTAACTTATTAACTTCTGATAAATGTAAAAGTTAAAAACTGTCTAATTTTCGCCTTAAAAAGTCGATAGCTTAAAAGTGGTCAAGAAATTTGATTCTGAGAATATTGTGGTAACCCTGTTATTAAAACTTATTAGGTTGTTGAATAGATCATTTTTAAATATAACCCTAACGGTCACGATGCCCAATTTCTAATAATCAATTTTAAAGAATATTTTACTACGATATGTAATATAAATCTTTTTGCATCGTAGTTCGATCTCCGTACGGTTTCATTTTTAGTCCATTACGAGTTTAAAACGGCAGGAATATTTTAAAAGATATATTATATCATAGAGAAAAGCATTGTCTTTTCCCGTGTTGAATATATATACAGAAGATACGGTTTTTCTTTTTGAACGAGTTTCGTATCTACGACTTAAACAAATCCCCCTCCCATCTCTTCCATATATCTATATATTCTCTGCATTTGAAGAGCGGTTTTTAAAGAAATTCTATTTCCTTCCTGGCCAAAATGGACTTTCTTATTTTATTGATTTTTTTGTACGTTTTACAACTGGCGCGAGCTCACCGAGTTGAGCAACTACTTGAATCCCCAGCTACCCCCTCCTGACGCCGCCTCGCATCGATACCCGTTCCCCGCATTTTTATTTCTCCCCCGTAAACCGTCTTCTCCGCTGTTACTCCCCGAAGGCAGTTTTGGCGCAGCGAGTGAGGGGAGTAAAATATTGCTGTTTTCCGATGCCTGAGTTCCAAAGTATATTTCCACGCTTTTTTTATTCGATCTTTTATGACGCGAAGGAAATTTTACCGCTTATTTTTAGATTGAGAAAAGGACGATTTTATTCCACTCGCATCCATCTCCACTTTAAAGCTATCTACCGTGTATTTATATTTACACTCTGTCTAAATATATATATATTGTTGTATATCATCGTTTCGTAATCGTATCCACTGTAATCGTTCTTAGTCATTCTGTAATTCGGGAATCATTTTGTTGTCCTTCCGGAATCATTCTGTAATCAGCTCGTAATCATATTGTAATCGTTCCGGAATCTTATTGTAACCGCTCCGGAGTTTTTCCGTTATCAACTCGTAATCCTTCCGTTATCAACTCGTAATCCTTCTGTAATCATCTCGTAATATTTCCGTAATCAATTCGTAATATTTCCGTAATCAACTCGTAATATTTCCGTAATCAACTCGTTTTTATTCCGTAATCAACTCGTAATCCTTCTGTAATCAATTCGTAATATTTCCGTAATCAACTCGTAATATTTCCGTAATCAACTCGTTTTTATTCCGTAATCAACTCGTAATCCTTTCGTAATCAACTCGTAATCCTTTCGTAATCAACTCGTTATCCTTTCGTAATCAACTCGTAATACTTTCGTAATCATCTCGTAATCAATTCGTAGTCATATCGTAATCATTCTTTAATCACTCTCTAATCAGTATATTCGCTCCGTTATCACTGTAATAATTTTTATAATCGATTACCTAATCGAAGTGGCTAGTATAAATAAAATTTTACCATTTTTATGTAAATCTTTAAGATAATTTTAAAGTAAATGTTTGAAATTTTACTTGTCATTTTTCATTAAATCTTTTATGAAATAGGTAGTGTTGTAAGTCGGAAAATTTCCCGCTCGGAAAATTTTCATTCTATGATTAGTCTAATATATTGCTTGCAAATTGAAATAAAGCGGTATTTTCGCCTCATTTTTTCGAATCTGAAAGTAAAACTAAACCTCTAGACTAGTTTAAACTGAATAACAATGTAACGCTATTAATGTTTTGTAGTATGTTTACTGATATTAGACATTTTATATCAATAAAAAGTTAAACACATTAAAAACCCTTAAAAGGTAATTTATGTTTCAAATTTTTATTTTTCCGATTTTCGGAAAATTTTCTGGAAAATTTTCCGCATTTTATTTTTCCGGAAAATTAACATCCCTAGAAATAGGCATTATTATTATGGCCATAAATTCCTTTTATAAATGCGACAAAATATTACAGTTTTTCTTTTAAATCTTTAATTTTAAACATATCCTTTGATTTATAATTTTTTATCATTACCATTTTTTAATGAAAGATGCATTATTATGGTAATAAATGGCCTATTTATTTTGTACCACTGATAAATGCTTGATCGTCTCCATGGTGAAAATTGATTATTTTTTATTTATTCGTATAAATTTTAATCTCCGGTTCGGCATAGTAATACCCTCAAAACCTTTTGTCCCCAATTACAGGCGTTGGCGACGAGACTAATCCTAGCCACGAAATTATTGTTAATCCAATTTGCAAAACAGCGCAATTTTTTATGGGTTTTTCGATGGGTTTGAGGTGGCGTTGCAACCTCTCTCCGTAGAGCGGCGCTCTTTGACATTACAATCTCGAATCCTTTTTCCTGCACCGGAGAATAGGTGGCGCTAACCGCGGAGTGGTACGCCAAACCGCCAGATGATAATTAATTTTTAAAGCTTAATCTTTTTGAGGGAAATCGTACAAATGAAAAATTGCTTTGAAGTTCCCTGCCGATTCCGTACCGTCTAGATCTCTCAGCCTCCTTCGATCAAACAATATTCATTCGTATCGGCGTTTGGAAGTATACTCGAACGCGTGGCGCTTAAGTTTTATTTTTTGTTGTTAGTTTTCGGGTGTTCTAGCAAACTCATCAAAAATTGAATATAAGCCTGTTCTTGGTTTCTTTATTTTTATTAAGTTTCATATTTAATGTTACGCATTTAATATTGTCAGAGATAAACATTTATTTGCGATTTAAAAATTGGTAAAAATTATTTATATTTTTCGTGGTGTTTGACGAGAAATTCGGGGAAAATCCGCTTATTTAAAAAAGTACCAAAAAGTTCAGGTAATTTAAAAAGAAAAGAAAAAGGCAGTAATATTAAATCAATCTTAAAAATTTTATAGAATTATTTTTAGTATATTTGTTCGATAAATTCGGTTATTATTATTTAGTTCCCTTAACGTTCTAGACATTTTTAAACCTTGAAAGTTTTTTTTAAATAAAACCTAACCTTAAAATATCATTTGAAATTCTATTTTAAATATGATGTTTAAAATTAACTAATTTTGTCCTTGAAACGATCGACGACTTGAGCAATCTTATTATTGCGCGAGATGTAACAAGTTATGGGGGGAAATTTTTCTTAAACGGATGTAAACACCACTGATATAAAAGACACAAAGTCCGGCGTGTTATTTTTTCCGTTTCAAACTTCCGAACTCGACTTTGGGATGTAGCTGTAAATGTTTTCTCAGTTTCCTGGCAGCTTCTAATCAAATTTGATTTATTAATGACAAAAAGTTTATTCAACCTGAATTTTGATTTTATCTAGATATCCTAACCGCCCTACGCCGTTTTCTGTCGATATTACTCAACACCAAAGTTTGATAAATGTGTCAAAAAGTAGATTTAAACATTCGAGTAATGATATCAAAGTGTACATAATATTTTATTAGTAATATAAATTAATATATGCCTGTAATATAATATATAATTTGATAAATGTTTCAAAAAGTAGATATAAAGTTTTGAGAAATGGTATCAAAGTGTACATTATAATTTATTAGTAATAGTTTTTTTTAATATTATAATAACGTAATAACTATATGGATTCATAATTATAATTTAAATATTAAACATAATAGTATTACATCATATAATTATATATTAAACCAATTATAGCAATTATAGTATTACATTATATAATTATATATTAAACCAATTATAGCAATTATAGTATTACATTATATAATTATATATTAAACCAATTATAGTATTACATTATATAATTATATATTAAACCAATTATAGTATTACATTATATAATTATATATTAAACCAATTATAGTATTACATTATATAATTATATATTAAACCAATTATAGTATTAAAAACTTTTGATTAACAGTTAACCTATTGAAGAAAAAAAATTCGTATTAATAGTTACTCAACCTTTTAATAAACGTTCAAGCAGGACTTGTATTACTGAATTAATAATGTACTTTCGTATTATTATGTATTATTGAATAAGATCGATGCAGATTGTGTGCCAATTCTATCCAGGTTTTTTTATCAGAATCTCGCGTTCGTTGCCGAAGTATTAATCTTTAATTCTTCGAAAGGCTTTTTCTTGAATAATATAATAGTCATGTTTATTCCTGGAAATTGCATTCTAGGAAGGTTTTGGCACAAGGAGAAAACGTTGTTAATTATCGAACCTATTTTTACCCGTTATTTCTTAAAACATGACCATCTCTTATTAATAATGGTGTTTTTTCGGGAAAATCTAAGTTCACCCCTTGACCCCTCCACCCACCACCCGCGTGGCGAAACACACCTCCTTCGCTCACGTAAGACCTCAAATAATTTCGTCACTTTATTTATTTTTTAGTACGGTGCATCGTTAGGTTGTGCCGGAATTATACTCTGAGTACGGGATAAAATTTCTTGGCACCATTATCAAAAGTATATCTTGGATGTTTGCTTACTGGTTACCAAGGTATAAAGGGAAAGTAAATTTTTGGGGTTCGTTGCTGTTTTTAGAATTAAGAATTAGATTAATATTTTATGTGAAAATTAGGAATGAAATTAGAATTAAGAATTAAATTAATATTTTACGTAAAAATTAGGAATGAAATTAGAATTAAGAATTAAATTAATATTTTATGTGAAAATTAGGAATGAAAATAAAATTAAGAATTAAATTATTTTATGTGAAAATTAGGAAAGAAATTAGAATTAAGAATTAAATTAATATTTATGGGAAAATCAGGAATGAAATTAGAATTAAGAATTAAATTAATGAAGGGGATCTTTACGGCGACTAGCCTGAAGATGGCGCAACGCAAAATTATAATTCTCTATAGCTTCTACAACGGCGCGCGACGCACGCGCGGCGTCACATGGTAATTGGAACGTGCCATCCCGAGCACGTTATTAAATAGAAACGCTAAAGCCTCCTAGTGGTGTGTAGTGCCAACTTTAGCCTAGTAAAATTCTGGATCATTAAATCAACATAAAAATATTACGAATCGTAGACATCGATCTTTAAGCGCCGCACTGTACTTTCTCCTTTGGGCATCTTGTTTATTTGAAATGTGTGTTTGGCACGCTTTCAATTTGGCGCACTTGTGTGTGTTGGCCGAACAGCGAATAGGTACGCATTCACCTGCTTCTTTGCCAGCTTCTAATAATAATAATAATAATAATCAGCCTGTTTCCGAGAATTTCAACTGCGTGTGATACATTTCATTACCTTTCAGAGCGCGTTTCTCAAATTTATGTTCCATTGGATTTTGTTTATATAGTTAAAAAAAATACGATACCACACGGTTAATATCAAAAACTCGAAAACATTTCATATTTTTCTCAATATTATTATTCTTATTATTATATAAATAAATGGAAAATTATCTACGGTTGGTTTAAAACATTCATACAGAAATCTATTTTAGCTCCTTAAAACAATTATTTAAAATTTCAGGGTTACCACGGTAATTGGAAAACCTGGAATTCCTGGAAAATTCAGGAAATATTAATATGGGTCTAAAAATCAGGAAATTTTAAAAATTAGTTTTTAAATCAGGGAAAATTCAGTGAATTTTAAAAAATTAGTCTAACAATCAGGGAAAAGTTAGGGAATATAATTTAGGTTTACAAATAGAAAACCTTTACTAAAATTTAGTTTAAAAAATGGTAAATTTTCGCACAAATTAAGTCAGGGAAAATGTCCGGAAATTATCAGGGAAAACCTCGAAAATTCAGGGAATTGGAATGTGAAAAAACTGTGGCAACCCTGAATATAAAGAATGAAAGAAGTATCTAATGTAATTTGACTATCGTAAATTTATTTCATTAAAATAGACAATAATTATTTTATTTGTAAAAGTTAATTAATTTTAATAATCTACTTTAATTGTTTATCTTGATCTAACCTTTATCTACTCGTGACTTTGTTTATTAAGTTTTCAAAGCGCATCGAATATTAAAAGCCTATATATATATATATATATATATATATATATATAAGGAAAACAGGCAGAAGAAATCCTAGGCCTTTAAATGAACTGGTTGTATTAAATCTGATTTTAAATAATTTGTTTTTCGTAAATACCAAACCTGAGTAAATACCAGTCGACTTAGTATTTTAATCAAGCTAGTAGGTTTCCCCTTTTCAGAGCTCCGAATTAACTCTCTCTACTTCCGAATGTCTCTTTTAATTACCTTTTTAATTAGTATTTACAGAGTTCCTTTTGTAAGCATCTGTATCAAGTACTTCTCTCCGGGAGGGGGCCGGGGCAGACGGGGTTTTATTTTAGAGAAGCCATTAATGAGCTTGTTTACAACGATTTTAAACTTTTGTAAGACTTTCACGCTAGAATAGTTCCCGAAACAGAAGTAAAATATTGAAACCAAAGCACCTCCGTCTATTCGCGACTTACTAACTTATAAGCTCGCTTCGTATAAGCTTGGAAATAAATAGGATTGCGGTATCTCGGAATGGCGTCACTCGGCTGTATTTGCTCTAAAATACAGCATCCTTTCATCACGCCACTTGCTGGTTATTTTTCTATTTGCGCGACTCCAAAATGGCTAAAGGTTTCACCAAGTATTTGCCTTAACGGATAATATGTTGCAGCAACTTTTGACTCTTAATTTTGTGATTCCCGGTAGATAGTCTCCGCCTACTCAAAGAGAGAACCTGTAATTGTACCAGAGTGTCTTCCCCCTTATTTGAATAAAGGGGGGGAAAGATTACGCGTGGAAAGGCGGAGGGGCGTGACTTTTTTCGCGGGCATGTTATTTAAATGTTGTAGAGGGTATTGTTCTTGGAGAGAAAATAATGGGATCGTAAAAACAGAAATATAATTGCTTTTGTTGTTTTCGTGATATGGCGTGTTTTATTGGCCTGAACGAAAATGGAGGGTTCATAAACAGGGTTGCCACACGTCAGGGAAAACAGGGAAATCAGGGAAAAGTCAGGGAATTTAAAAATGGGCCTAAAAAGTCAGGGAAATGTCAGGTAATTTTAAGAATTTGTAAAGATTCAGGGAAAAGTCAGGGAATTTAATTTTATCTGGGCACTTTTTGAAGGTAATTTAACTCTTGATGTATGACAAATTCCACGATTATCATTTATTTCCTTGAATGTTTGGCTAATTTTTTCAACATTGCAATAATCTTTTTACTGAAATATAAGGCCATCCAAATTTATTAACTTCTGATAAAAGTAAAATATAAAAGAAAAATTTTCCCCTTAATAAGTCAGGGAAAATCTATTAAAATGGTCAGGGAAAACAGGGAATAGTCAGGGAATTTGAATATGAAAATTTTATGGCAACCCTGATAAAGTCGATTAATATGATTTTTTGTATAATACCGGGAATTTTACGCGGAAAAACTTGGTTGCTGACCAGCTATTTCGATCACGCTTTTAAATCGCTGATATTAGCCTGTTTTCGCAATGCACCCGTAGCTATTAGAACGTTAAAAAGTGTAGAATTCTTTATCACATTTATGAGTTCAAATGTAGAATATTTTCTGATACGCAAATTTTTGGTGAACTTTAAACAGGGTTCGTACACGACCAGGAAAACCTGGAAAAATCAGGGAATTTGAAATTGATTCCAAATGGTCAGGGAAAAGTCAGGGAATTTTAAAATGATCCCAAAAGGTCAGGGAATTTTAAAATGATCCCAAAAGGTCAGGGAATTTGAAAATGATTCCAAATGGTCAGGGAATAAACAAGAATTTTAAAATTACCCCAAAAAAATCAACCAAATAAATTATTGAAAGATGTATTAAAAATAAATAATCAATATTTTTCAAGATTTTACCTCAAAAAATTCATTTATTTTACAAAAATAGTCTGGGAAAATTTGGCAATTGGGTAAGGAAAAAACTGGAAATGTCAGGGAATTTAATTCCGGAAATTTTGTCCGAACCCTGTTAAACGAATTATTTAAACTTTTTCGTGTACACGATGTTGATCGTTTGTTTGTAAGTTGCGCATTTATAACTCTAAAGGCGCTGATAAATTTGGGATGCGTCAATTCTACAACACTCCATACGTAGCTATCGGTAATTATTTCAACTGATAATCACACTTATCAAACAAATAATATACTTTTAATCATACGTCAAAGGAAAATATTCGTTTCGTTAAAGTAAGTAACGTCGAAATTAAGACTTGTTCGTTACTAATAGTGTTCGGAATTGTCTATTCATTATCCACAAATTTTCCGATTTATTTAAAAAAACGTTGGTAAAAAGAATATAATTTTAACTTATTTAATTATTTTTTTTACGCAACCAAGCATTTATTTGAATAAAAGTGGTATTTATTTAAATAATTGTTTGTTTTATTTAAATAATAGGCTTATTCACTTTCGATTATTTAAACATTTTACAAGTTTTATTCAACTATTGTTAATTTAAATAAATATTATTTAAATATCGCCGAGCTTATTTTATTCATGGATAAAAATTAATCGAATGCCGAGCACAAGTTACTATAGCGCTTTTTATTGAAATAAATATATTAATGAACCGTATTGTCCAGCAATTTTCAATTGCTCCTTAATAACAGACGTCAGGAAAATCTGTCGACAATACTCAATGGGTTTGCTAAAACTGTCCATAAATTAACCTTCGTTAGAATCTCTGTTTACGTCGAATTAATAGTATTAATATCGATACTGTCCCCTCGTCCTAGGCGACATTTGACGTGGCAAATGGGAGAGGATTATTTCCGTCGCCTGCTAGACAGCTTGGTGCTGCCGGCGTTGCTTTCAAATATAGATTTCTGGGAAAACGCGAGGCACTAGTCCAACAGCTCCCCAATGAACGAGCATTCTCTGGCATCGGCTACGATCCAGAATACACCTATCCTAGGAGGTCAGATTGAAATCTTTGGAAGCCCCGTAAGACCGCTCTCCCGCGGTGAATTGCAGTCTGCAATTGAGGAGTATTTAAAATCCTTAGTCATCCTAGCCGACTATTTGTCTGTCGTGGCACGCCGGTAAGGGGGGTGTGATGAGTACCCTCCCTGTCCTTTGTTTAGGCGCGCCTATGACGCGCACGCAGGCAGACGTACCTCTTTTTTGGCGCGGTTGTCGAGATGACGAACTTAAAAAATACGTAATGAAATGGAGGTTCGATTGGTTCCTTGCCGCAATCCAGTTTCAGTCTGAGCGGTCTATCGCGTGTTCTCAAAATAGTGGGCCATTTTGTAGGCTATTTTGCTCACACGCGTTGCTAGTTTAAATAAAAATAAGTAATTTTTGGTTTGGGTATAAAACTTAATTACGCAGAACGACATTTTTTTGTCGCAATAACAGTTTCTATTCTTATAATTTTTAATTCATTATTTATACAGGGGGTTTCAAACGTTTATACAAAAATTTGAAGGAGTTGTAGGGGGTGAGTTGAGAAGTATGCCTGTTTTTTCCCCATTTTCCAACGATGAGTTAAAAGAGCGCCAGAGAGCTTCAAAGTGTGGCCTACTAGCCCCTGGAAGTAGACGCAAAACCAAGCAGCAGGGAAACGCGAAAATTAAGGTTTGGGTTCGTGTGATAGGTAAAAAAGGACTTTGTAAACAAATCGAGGTAACCAGCGTACAAAAAGTAAACTTAAACAGTATTTAAAGTCCCTGCTGCTTGGTTTTGCGCTTGTTGCAGCTTACTTTCAGGGGCTAGTAGGCCACACTTTGAAGCTCTCTGGCGTTCTTTTAACTCATCGTACGAAAATGGGGAAAAAACAGACATACTTCTCAACTCACCCCTACAACTCCTTAACATTTTTGCATAACCTTTTCAAACACGCTGTATTTAATTAATTCATACCAAAATTCGTTGATTTTTGGGGAATCTATTGGTTAAACTCTGACGCGTCAATTTTTAAGGTACACTCTTGATTTAAAATAACAAATTTTTTTTTAAAAAAACTCGGAAAAATTGTCGAGGAAAACTTTTTAAATTTTTTTTACATTTTCTAAAATACTGAGTTTACTGACGAATGACTTAAAGTGTATCATTAAATAGGACTTCATATTTTCTATTAAATATTTGACGTTTAGATTAATTAAACGTTAAATTTAAACACCCTCCGCCTTTTGGAATAGCTCTTTAGTGTAGTTTTGGCAAACTCTCTTTACACATTTTTCTTTTGAGAAGCCGAGTCGGCACGTCATTAATAATGTCTTGGATGCCGTGTTTGCGTGTGTTTATGCTATATTTACTCCGCTGAGTAACCCCGCCAAAATAAGCGCCTTTTCATTACGCTAGATTGAAATGATAAATACCTATATTTCTTTACGTCAAATTTTCTCCTTGAAATTATCGGGTAATTACGTCCCATCCTTGTTACGCGTCAAATATACACCACTAGGATTTTATACCACATACATTCTATACTAACTATTTTGGGACTCTTGGGAGGGAACATTTTCGATACCAAAAATGTATTTTGGTGAATAGATAATATTTTAGCCGCACCGTGTTCACCTCGTGAATCCCGGGTGAAAAACCACGCCCTTTCATCATTTTCATGTCAGGGAAATTTAAGAATTTGTAAAATGTAAGGGACAAGTCAGGGAATTCACTTTTTGAAGGTAATTTTACTCGACATTTATGACAAATTATGTTATTATTTTTTAGTTCCTTGAAAGTTTCGCAAATTTTCTGAAATATACGTTTATTTTAATTTATTAACTTCTGACAAGTGTTTGTTAAATCTGCAATTAAAAATGAAATCGTTTAGTATAGTCCAAAAGATAGTTCTTTCGCGTATCTTACTTCACCCGCAAAAAAATTAATTTTCGTTAATGGAATTCTTTAAATATTCAGCATTGAAATAACGTAACTATTTGCAGCACCGCGAACGGCAAAAAAGTTAAGTTAATTTACACTTTATTTAAAAAATAAAGCTTTCGGATGAGTAAAACCAAAATCATTAAAACGTTTAAACAGGCTTAAATCCGTGTCTTTCGGGAAATAGGTTCTCGCCGGGGAAAACGAGAACGCGATACGGAGACGCTGTCGCCATCTAGCGGTGCTTTTAGGAATTAAATATCTGTTGATTGCTTATGGTCTGTAGGGAATTACGTCTCTTTGGGCAGGGGGGGGGGTAAACAGTATCGAATGAAACGGTTCTTTTTAATTTAACTTTTTTTAATCCCGCTGGCAAAAACCAATTTTGTTTTATCGAGCTGTTTAGCTATTATTTTATTTGGCGATATTTCGAGTTGTTTGATACGATGGCCAAGTTTGCCATCTGGATCCACCCCCTTTGCAAATTGGAAGTAGGTAATGTAAAAACATTATATGTATTTCAGAATCTCTTACCAGATTAGTTTTTTTACATTTACGGTCGAGATTTTTTTGTTTTAAGTGGTCAAAAACATTTTCGGTTGCCATGGCAAATCGAATGGCTAGTGCAAAGTCTCCTTTTGGGAAATTTCATATCGCATATAGGTCTACATTACGCTCGACTTTAAACAAAATCGGCAATAAACACCTCAGGTACTCTCCTTGTTAGCCTCACCATGGTTGCCACTCGTCAGGGAAGTCAGGGAATTTAAAAATGGGCCTAAAAAGTCAGGGAATTTAAAAATTGGCGTAAAAAGTCGGGGAATTTAAAAATGGGCCTGAAAAGTCAGGGAAAAATCAGGGAATTTAAAAATGGGCCTAATAAGTCAGGGAATTTAAAAATGGGCCTAAAAAGTCGGGGAATTCAATTTTATTTTGACCCTTTTTGAAAGTAATTTTATTCTAGTTATCTGACAAATTCGATGATAATTATTTAGTTCCTTTAAAGTTTTGCTAATGGTTTTTTAACGCTGCAATAATACTTTTGTACTGAATGTAGGTTGATTTAAATTTATAAACTTCTGATAAAAGCAAAATATAAAGCTGAAAATTGTCTAATTTCGATTTTATAAAGTCGGGGAAAATCTCTTTAAAATGGTGAGGGAAAACAGGGAATTTGAATCTGGAAATATTGTTGCAACCATGCTCACGTTCCAATTAGAAATATATTAGTAAGTATCAACTTGACGTATCGAGTAATGAAAAACCCCTTTAAGGACTTTGGGAAGGAGACCCAAGGGGAGGGGGGGAGAATATTTCTATAGGGGATATTTTTATTCAAGCCAACGTCACGCGAAGGATTAATAATGGATTGACCATACACCAACAAGAGTCAGAACTCGCTAGCCAGGCTTCGTGGCAGACAGCCAGTCCTTTTTCTAGACAAGTATTCGCGAGGAATCAATATAAATCTAGATTCAAAGGTTTTGTTACTCGCGCGAGACAGGACCGGGGTTGCGGCGGTGGACGTGTGACATTTCAGCCCAGACCCAACTAAAATACTCCCCACTTCCGAAACGTCGACCAAGAAAAAGATAGATTCTATGAAACAAAGTTTTATTCTGAAGTCTGTTATATATATAGAAAAAAACCCTCCGCCCCCCCCCCCCCTCCTAAAGGGGGCACACCTTTAGACAAGTAGACATTCCACATACATATCAATCTACGTGTCTGACACTTTAATTTATTATAAATGTTTCAATTTTCCCGCCTTATTTGTAACTATAGACCGTTGTCCTTTACTTTGACCCGTCGCTTGTTTGACGTCTACATATAGGTATATATATATATATATATATATATATATATATATATATATACCTAGCGGCACTGAAGTGTCGTCGATACAATGAGGTTGTTGATAATATAAGAACGTATTTATGCTACGGTTTCCTCTTTTTATAAAAAAATTTGTAGAAGTTAGCAGTAATAGTTAGTGTAGATAGCTGTTGGCTCGCGTGGCATGAAGGGCTTGCCACCACCCTCCTACGCATTGTAACCCAGTCATCTGTTTAAAGGCATTATAAGTCGCTAGATGACTTGGGCCTAAGGTGGTGCCTTGGATATTAGCCTAGCTGATTATTATTCCATGCCGACTAGCATGATCTACTAGATAAGCTTTTCCCTCGGTCGTTATCACGTATTCTTTTAGTTTATCGATTAATAATTAGTTTGATTTAATTTAGTTAGTGCAATTTTTATTGAAGCTGATATTAATTATTTCTTTAATTTATTTCATCACAAACTGTAAAATATTTGGTAGATTCCTAATTATTGCGTTAAGAAAACTATTTTAAATCAAGCCTCTGACAGATTTATTTACTACGATTTTCAGTCAAGCCTAGGTTATACCGTCTGCCACTATAAATAGGCCGACTAGTACGTTTTCATTATCCTAAATAGATTCTTGTTATTCTACAATCTTATTAATTTAAATTGAGCTTTTGCCCTGGGGTATGTCAGATGTGTGGTATTTTTTTATTGTACGTAATTAGATATATTATATGGGAGTATTCATCCGAACAGTGACTCTTTTGTTTTTCAACTTTCTCTATTTTGGTAAAAGTTTGCTTATAGCACGGTTGGTGTACCCATTTTAACCGCAGTTCAAAGTATTATACATACAGGGTTCGTAATTGGTAATTTTCCCATTGAAAATAACATGGGATTTTGACCGATTCCAACATTTTACAAAATTGAAAAAAAATTAAAATACCAAAATAATAAAAAAAATATAATTTTTTTTCACAGGGAAATCGGTCAAAATCCCATGTTATTTTCAATGGGAAAATTTTATGTTGTCAAAAACATTTTTCGTTACCATGGCAAACCTGTTGCCCATTGAATAAAATCCCTTTAGGATTTTTAAAGTTACATGAAGGTCTACCAATCCCCCGAGTTTGAACAAATTCGGTGTGTAACACCTCGGGTAGTCTCCTTGTAAGTTAATTAAACACTCAAAATAGACAACTCCGTTAATTACGTTACACATCTAACTTTTGACGTTTGTGATAATTACGAAATGTATGGCACCCCTTCGATTTGAAATTTTTGAATATTTAGTAATTTATGTAAATTTTATATAAGGCCCGATTTTGAAGTGTTGTCAGTTTGGACCCGGGGCAAATTCGTTCGAAATATTGTGTTATAAGAGATATACGATTTATTTTACCGCTTACGGTTAAAAGCGCTCTAAACCTAGTTTACATAGTAGATTCATTATACAAGTCTTACCTCTATTTGGTTGACAGAATGACAACCAGGTTACCTTGATGGCGATAAATACCTGTGAAAACGCGTTTCTGATTTTAAATTTCAAAAGTAATAATTGACGTTGAAGTTGGTTTAATTTAATTATTTTTAGTTTTCAACTAAACTAAAACTTATTTCCAATAAATATTACAATTCAAAATAACTATACTTTAGAAAATGGGCCTAAATATAAAGTTTTTATTTAAATATAATTTAAAAATTTACACATTTTGACTAAAAATTAATCAGGAAAAGTTAGGGAATTTTAAAAGTTTACACATTTTGACTAAAAATTAATCAGGAAAAGTTAGGGAATTTTAAAAATTTATTTAAAAGTCAGGGAAAAGTTGGGGAATTTTAATCGTCATTATGAAGGTCATGGAAAAGTCGGGGAATTTTTAAAATTACTATGAAAGTCATGGAAAAGTCGTGGAATTAAAAAATTTACTATGAAAGTCATGGAAAAGTCGGGGAATTAAAAAATTTACTATGAAAGTCATGGAAAAGTCGTGGAATTAAAAAATTTACTATGAAAGTCATGGAAAAGTCGGGGAATCAAAAAATTTACTATGAAAGTCATGGAAAAGTCGTGGAATTAAAAAATTTACTATGAAAGTCATGGAAAAGTCGGGGAATTTTAATCGTCATTATGAAGGTCATGGAAAAGTCGGGGAATTTTTAAAATTACTATGAAAGTCATGGAAAAGTCGTGGAATTAAAAAATTTACTATGAAAGTCATGGAAAAGTCGGGGAATTAAAAAATTTACTATGAAAGTCATGGAAAAGTCGTGGAATTAAAAAATTTACTATGAAAGTCATGGAAAAGTCGGGGAATTAAAAAATTTACTATGAAAGTCATGGAAAAGTCGTGGAATTAAAAAATTTACTATGAAAGTCAGGGAAAAGTTGGGGAATTTTAATCGTCATTATGAAGGTCATGGAAAAGTCGGGGAATTTTTAAAATTACTATGAAAGTCATGGAAAAGTCGTGGAATTAAAAAATTTACTATGAAAGTCATGGAAAAGTCGGGGAATTAAAAAATTTACTATGAAAGTCATGGAAAAGTCGTGGAATTAAAAAATTTACTATGAAAGTCATGGAAAAGTCGGGGAATTAAAAAATTTACTATGAAAGTCATGGAAAAGTCGTGGAATTAAAAAATTTACTATGAAAGTCATGGAAAAGTCGGGGAATTAAAAAATTTACTATGAAAGTCATGGAAAAGTCGTGGAATTAAAAAATTTACTATGAAAGTCATGGAAAAGTCGTGGAATTAAAAAATTTACTATGAAAGTCATGGAAAAGTCGGGGAATTAAAAAATTTACTATGAAAGTCATGGAAAAGTCGTGGAATTAAAAAATTTACTATGAAAGTCATGGAAAAGTCGGGGAATTAAAAAATTTACTATGAAAGTCATGGAAAAGTCGTGGAATTAAAAAATTTACTATGAAAGTCATGGAAAAGTCGGGGAATTAAAAAATTTACTATGAAAGTCATGGAAAAGTCGTGGAATTAAAAAATTTACTATGAAAGTCATGGAAAAGTCGTGGAATTAAAAAATTTACTATGAAAGTCATGGAAAAGTCGTTGAATTAAAAAATTTACTATGAAAGTCATGGAAAAGTCGTGGAATTAAAAAATTTACTATGAAAGTCATGGAAAAGTCGGGGAATTAAAAAATTTACTATGAAAGTCATGGAAAAGTCGTGGAAATTTAAAAATGACTATTATGGTCATGGAAAAGTCTGGAATTAAAAAAAAATACTATGAAAGTCATGGTAAAGTCGTGGAATTTTAGAAATGACTATAAAGGTCATGGTAAAATCGGGGAATTTTAAAAATTACTATGAAAGTCATGGAAAAGTCGGGGAATTTTATATAATATTATGAAGGTCAAGAAAAAGTCGGGGAATTTTAAAAGTTAGTATGGAAGTCATGGAAAAGTCGGGAATTTTTAAAATTTATATAAAGATCAGGAAAAAAACAGGAAATTTAATTTGGTCGCAAATAGAAAAAGTTTCCCAAAATATAACTAGGAAATAAACAGGGAAAACCTGGAAAATACGGTCAATTTGAGGCAACCCTGTTCTACGCAGTTTCAGCTGGCCAGGCGATGTTAAAATGGTCTGAGTGAAAATAAATAAAATGTTTGATATATTCGGCTGTGTCAGTCGCGCGCGCAGGAGGTCTCCACCTCCCGGGGATCACCCTGCTCTCTTCTTTATTACCCTGTGTATGTATACAAACTTGCATGTGGTCTCCCCAACCAAAGCGAGCACTCCGACAGACATGTCTACCGCTGCCTATTTTCACCCGACACCCTTTATAATATTCCTTCTTACGGGATAGTTCACTCAATTGCGTACAGGACGGTAAAGTCTTCGTGGCGTGGATGGGGGTGATTTAGTGCTGGAAATGTTATTCTTTTAGCGGATGAAAGATCCGTAGGCGCTGGATAAACAAAAACTTAAATTACAGCGCGTTTGGAATAAGGGTTTTAGTTGTCTCATTTCGTGATGTCATTAGTAACGTTATATCCATAAGTGTGACTCTGAACGATATAAATTATATGTGGGATAATAGGAAGTGTCACACTTATCGTTATTACGTTACTTATGGTACAATTTATCTCATACTACCGTCTGGTTTGGACAATTTTGAAAACAATAGCTAATTAGGTATTAGAGCGACTTATTATACGATTCTTTTACGAATCTAGTTAGGTCTGAAACAATCACAGTTCAAATTGAAACAGTAACGCCATCTGTTGTGGACTTATTTTAAAGTATTTTTCTTGCTATAGTACTAGAGAATCATTCTAATATATTGGTATATATTATTACTGAAATTAATGAAAAGGTTAAATGAACACCTATTTTTAGCCGTCGTCTTGATAGGTAAAAGAAAAGTACTTACTACCCATTCTAGATGGCGCTATACAATTGCGAAATTACCTGGTTTCCGTTTGAAGGAGGAGCTCAGGTAGTAGATCATGGTATCGGGTCTATCAAAGTAGAATCCAACGTTCTCGGTAGCCCATACTAGATAGTACGATTCAATTTTGGGAAATTTCTGGGTTTCCGTTTGAGATAGATGTTAGCAAACCTGAACGATAGACGCGTACGTTCTTAGTAACCTAAATACGTTCTCGATTCTATCTGATATCGAGTAGAATTCTTTTAACGTTAAATAAGTGGAAACACGTTTGGTCAAACTTTACCAAGAATACTTTGAGTACTCCGTTATCGCGTGTTCTTCGTGTAAAAAGAAATTGTGTTATTTGGCACACAACTCGAGTACACATCTATTTCGGATAGAATTAACTCGTTTTATTTTTCGTTCGGAGAAGAAAACATAAATATTGCCTCTAGCCAATTTAATTTTTCAAAAGAATGGAACCAACATTTCTTTCGTAAAAATAGGGCCTAAAAAGTAGAAATGGAAAAGATAAACATTTTTTCCAATCTATAATTGAGTTTGTCTCTTTGAAGTTGGTATTTAATATTGGTTTATATATATATATATATATATATATAAACCCATGCTTTGGGGAGTAACACGCGATTCTTAGATTCTATATTTATAATTTTGTGTAGCTATTGACACCCATAGCTAATAAAAAGTTACTGTCGACAGAATACTTAAAAACATTGGAGGAATTCGGTGCTTGTTTATCAATATTATTATTTATATATTTCATATTGTGTTATATTTTGATAATATTATATTTTATATTGTGTTATATTTTGATATTATATTTTATATTGTGTTATATTTTGATTATATTATATTTTATATTGTGTTAAATTTTGATTATATTACATTTAGCGCCTCGCAGCAAGAGGAGCTGGGTTCGATCCCAACTTGTGAAACTGGGTGAAAACTCCGAACAACTCCTTCCGCGTTGAGTTTGCAAGTTCTCTCCCCACTGGTTTAAGGGGTTTTCCCCCGAGTTCTTCGGTTTCCCCTTCCATAAAAACTTGTCGAGGTTAACGGTAATAGTGAGTGTAGGGAGCTGTTGGCTCGCGTGGCGTGAAGGGTTTGCCACCACCCTCCTACGCATTGTAACCCGGCCACCTGAATTAAAGGCTTCAAAAGTCGCTTGATGACTTGGGACTAAGGTGGTGCCTTGGGTATTAGCCTAGCTGATAATTATTATTATTATTATTACTATCACTTAAAATGATGTTAAAAGATGTTTTGTAATGAATCAGTAAATAATGATTTCCTCGTCTCTAAAATGTTAAAATCAAACTATTTGATTCCCTGTAAGCTATTTGTATTTTCGCCTTGGTAAAAATCATAATTTTTCAACAGTGTAAAGGCATAAATTTAAAAAATGAAAGCGGTACTAATGGATAATGTCGTTGTTAGGCCTGAGGGGGAAATTGTATATTACCAGACGTCGTTATGAACGTTAAATGACCTAGACGTATTTAATATTTTTGATTTTTGAGCGACTAAGGCGGCGCATTAATGTTTGGTTTGCGAATTTAAACCCCTTTCTAGGAAATGTGGAAAACTGCATGACCCGTTTTAACGACGTCCCGGACATTTTCGTGAAAGCCTGCGTGCAATTACAACGCCGCCTACAAACAGACCAAAAAATAAAATTCATTTCAATCTAATGGACGAGAGTTTCGAAATTTTGTATCAACCCGAGTTTCTATAATCTTTCCTGCGTTGTTGAGAATGTTGAATGTAATAGCAAATATTAAATAATGATCTGGCGAAGACGGAGAAAATTATCCAACATGTTGGACGACCGAGTTGCTCCGTTTGAATGGAGATAAGAAACCTAATAATTTTTGTAAAAAATTTTTTAAGTAAAATTAATGGAAAATATTGATATTAAATTATAGAAGTTTCTTTTTTTTACTTCTGTGCATGTTTCCATACCAGATTTTCTGTAAAAAAATTATAATAAAAAATATATATAGATGTATGTGTATATGTATATATATATATATATATATATATATATATATAACATGTTAAATTACAAAAATATCTGCATTTATAAATTTGGGTATTTAATAGTAATAATGAGATTATTATATATATATATATATATATATATATATATATAATAATCTCATTATTACTATTATATACCCAAATTTATAAATGCAGATATTTTTGTAATTTAACATGTTTTGTAGTAGAAAGGTTGTAATTTTCTTCGGAATTTTAACCAATAAAACAATACTTAATAAATGTAGATTTAAGTTGATAACACTACTCAAAACGTTATTTAATTTTAAATTCGTTATATTTCACCTTTAATAATAGTAAATTTTATGGCGATTTAATATTTCTTCAATAATTAGCTAAAGTAAGCGTTAATTTTAATTCTCTAAGCGTTTTAAATATCACTTGTCCTCTAATATTAAAACGATTGAATTTCGCGAAGTCGCTACCAGGTAGTGTTATTTTGCTATTGGTCATACTTTGTTTTCGAAACCATAAGAAACAAGAGTAGCAAATGACGCAAATGCTTTGTAAGGCATCCTAATATTTCTGGGATAATCGACCTCCGTCATTCGATTTTTATCGATTATCTCGATAATTGGGAATTTATTTAAATGAAGCGGGGATAATTTCGGTCGAAACTTCTCAAAAAAACAAGCGCACTAAATTCCATTATGTTGTTTTGATAGGTTTCTTTTGACCTACATCAAATTGTTCTTCATTCGCTGAATTCGTAGGTGTGCTGCGGGGAAAGTGTTACGAATGCTATTTTTAGCAAATTTTACTTTTTAAATTTTCGAGTGTTGCCCAGTTAATCCAAATGTTTTTTTAATAGAAATAATTGTTTAGCCTTTAACGTGAAATATAAACGAAATATTTTTAAAAGGAAAAATTGTGTTTAGTTCAATCCACTCATAGAATCTTACTTTTTTTTACTCAAACTAAAATACATTAAAGAATTTGTTGAAATTAATTCAAATCAGTATTTTAAATGAAACCAAGTTTAATTTAAATTAGTATTTTTAAATTAAACCAGATTTAAACCAACATTTTAAATTAAACCAGATTTAAACCACTATTTTAAATTAAACCAAATTTAAACCACTATTGGAAATTAAACCAGATTTAAACTAACATTTTACATTAAACTAGATTTAAACCACCATTTTAAATTAAACCAGATATAAACCGACATTTTAAATTAAATCAGATTTAAACCACTATTTTTAAATTAAACCAGATTTAAACCACTATTTTATATTAAACCAGATTTAACATTTTCCAACCATTTGGTCGTGGTTATTGAGTAAGTGGTCAATAGGAACGGAGCAGCTGGAAAAGTAGCGAGTAGCGAGAAGGCAGAGTTGAAAGAATTCGCGACGACGTCTGTAACTTTGTAAACGTGCTTTATCTGTCGGCAGTCCTACAATTGCAAAGAATCGCATTGTCTAGGGACCGAACAGGGGACTCGAGAACCATCGGCGATTCTCTCTCCTGTCCCTGTCCCGGCGCAGACGCGAACGCTGCGATTTTCGCCCAAGTGCTTCGAGGAAGAGACCAAATGATAGAATGGCCTGGAAACGAATGAAAAAATTGTCAAGGAGAGAGTGAGAGAGAGAGAGAGAGAGTTGGGGACACCTTTACTCTTTAGACCATTATTATTTCAAGTATTCCGAAAATAGTACCCTTAATTTCGGCGCGCGCCGGGTTGCCACTTTCCCTCGCCCTTTTCAATTCGACACTGGCGCCCCCTATTAACTCCTCTCGACAATCCGAGTGTCTCCTCTAATGGCGCCGCGTGCTCAAGTGCCCGTTCTGCCCGTGAGAGGCGCTGCCACTGCTCTCAAGAACTCTATTTTTAGTCGTTTCATTGACGCACACGTATGGCTTTTCGCATCAATACCCGCGGGGGGGGAGGGCTCAAAATTAATATTTTATTAATCATATTTGTTGTTTATTATTTATATTCTTTGTGTACAAGCCATGAATAGTAGGGTTGTTAATAAGTAGGCAGTATTTTCTTGTTCGTTTTAGTGACAGTAAGGAGAGTAGTTCGTAATTAATAATAATAATTAATTTCGTAGTGAATAATAATAATCAGCTAGGCTAATACGTACTAGTCGGCCTATTTATAGTGGCAGACGGTATAACCTAGGCTTGACTGAAAATCGTAGTAAATAAATCTGTCAGAGGCTTGATTTAAAATAGTTTTCTTAACGCAATAATTAGGAATCTACCAAATATTTTACAGTTTGTGATGAAATAAATTAAAGAAATAATTAATATCAGCTTCAATTAAAATTGCACTAACTAAATTAAATCAAACTAATTATTAATCGATAAACTAAAAGAATACGTGATAACGACCGAGGGAAAAGCTTATCTAGTAGATCATGCTAGTCGGCATGGAATAATAATCAGCTAGGCTAATATCCAGTTTTATTTTGGAAATTTAAAACAAAATTGGTAAAAAATATACAATTTGGAAAATATTCAGTTAAACGGTCATTATATTCCCTATTTTAAGTGACATTTTTCGCTTGGGAACATCGTAAGTGTATCCCCAGAGAAAGCGAAATGCTCGTGGCAAGTGAACAAAGGGAGACGGGAATTATGAGCGTAAGAAGCTCTTTCATTCCACGCCAAACTCGGATCAATATTTAATTAATTCTTTCATTATCACCCGATAGACGGCGCTCTTTCGTGTACGCTCCAAAGAAAACCAAATGAGCAGCAGTCAACGCTCTATGAGTAAGAATAGAGGGATGACGAAATATTAAAGTCACCTGACCGTCGCCGGTGCCCTCGTTACCCGACGACTTTACCCCTAATGTCCGCTTCTTCTTAAGCGCTTTTTCTTTGTCTCATTTTGTCACGAAGACGACTAGGAGGGTTGGGGGAATCAGATACATAATTCAAGAGTTTTTCGTGCCATGGCCGATACACGCTCCCGAAACCGAAATATCTCCTGAATAGTTGTTCTTATTAATACCAGATATAGGGAAAAAACCCTCACTTATTTAGTAGTACAACCATAAGTAACATAATATACATAAGTTTGGCACAGAACGAATTCGGTTAATGACAGTTAAGAAGTTTACGAACAGGAAACTCGTCCCTTCCTACTCTTTCCGTTGGCAAAATAGTTGCTTAGTTAGATGGCGAGAAATACGAGCGTACACGCGTTTAGGTTTGAAATTCGAAAATAACTAACTTCTAAAATGGAGCCAGTGTTTATAATAGTTATTTTTATCATCCGTTTCAATAATTCATCATTATTTTCCAAAAGTAAAAGTTATTTAGACTTTTGAAAGCATTTAAATCTTCATTAGGCCTTGACGGGTCCGTCGAAAAGGCTGTCGGCGGACCGTCGCCGATTTTACCGGCATCTTCCAAATACTATTAACAGTTCTCGGAGAGTTGTCAGTCCGTCGGCACGTAATGGTTTACGTTTTCATTGGCGAAACTAACTATCATTTAAAAATTAGCATTGGGTTAATAGGAAGGGTCGTACTTTTGTTTATTATGTCACTTATGGTACAACGAATAAAATTTCGGAGGACCGATGAAATTGTAATCGTGAAAAAATCATTGTATTTTATTTCCCCGATCTCAATCGACCTTATGTAACTTTTGATTAAGATGATAGCAAGCTGAGCGTATTTTATTTCTCAAGTCTCATTCTTATTAAATATAGCCGAGAACGTATTTAGGTTACTGAGAACGTAGGCGTTCTTAGAGGCCCTGACTATACCATTATAAAGTGCCATTATTCTGAAAGTATTCGCTAAAGAAAACCTTTAGAATGTACCAGTTTTCGAAAGGTATTAATTTGCTTAAGAATGCAACTATAATGAACCTTTTTCTAAAGGTATTTACCTAAGATCCTCCCTCAAAACGGAAACCCTCTATTTTCTACAATTGTATCACGCCATCTAGTGTGATTCGTAAGAATATTGAGAAATAAAGGGAATATAGTTGTTAGTTCGGCGTATTTTCTGGCGCCATCATGCATTTGGTGCAAAGGGCTTTTCACTTCGCTTGGTCGTTGTCTGTTCTAGGAATATGGAGCCTTCTATTTAGTGGGAATAGAGTTTAAACTTAAACAGGGTTCATACAGACCTGGAAATATCAGTTAATTCGATTGTCGACAGAAAAATCAGGGAAATATCCGTGGGAAAACCGGGATATATCAGGGAAATCGGGTTGCCATTAGTTGTATGAACCCTGTTAAAGCTTAATTTTAGAATTAATTAAAATATTAATTTAGTGGAAATAAGCTCAATTTTAGAATTTATTAAATTATTATGAAATTATTAATGTTAGTGAAAATAAGCTCAATTTTGGAATTAATTAAATTAATATTAAAATATTAATTTAGTGTACATTAGCTCAATTTTTGAATTAATGAAATTAATATTAAAATATTAATTTAGTGGAAATAAGCTCAATTTTATAATTAATTAAAATAATTTTAAAATATTAATTGAATGTAAATAAGCGTTATTTTAGAATTAATTAAATTAATTTTGAGATATTAATTTAGTGGCAATACGCGTTATTTTCTAATTAATTAATTTAGTGGAAATAAGCTCAATTTTAGAATGAAATTAGCATAAAAATATTAATTTAGTGAGAATAAACTCAATTTTGGAATTAATTAAATTAACATTAAAATATGATTAGTAGTATTTTCTGGTCAAACGTCTTTTATCGAATATAAAGGTCGTTATAAGCGGAATACATATTTTCCTTTTGTCAACTTGTTTGGTTGTATTTGGTGGCTATTATTCTCGTCGTGGTGGGCGCGGGTGGGTGCCGCTTATTTATGCGCCATAGCCGCCAGGGCCCACAAAAGTAAGGACGAGACCCCGCGGAACATTTTCTACTTTCTCAGCTCAAATTTGATGGTACTCCGCGAAGAAGAGTCAGCCGCTACTCCAATAAAAGTGCCCGGAATGGTCGTCGTATAACGCTCTAGTCGTCGTATTGGCCTTTTATGACTCGTAAAAATGTCTGTGGACTGATACACCTCCTCGCTCTCTCTCTCTCCGCGTTAACCTTTTCTACCCCCCCCCCCCATCCAGTGCAATAAAAATAATATTTTCACTACCCCCCTTCTTTTGGTTTATGGTGCCAAACCATCTTCTCGATAGTGGAGAACTTTAGCGTCCCACCGAAAACGCCCGGGACCATTTTGGAAAAAGCGATTCCGTTTATGATTTACCAGCGCGTGGAAACTTTTGGAATCGCCTATTTGGATTGCCGTCGTTGTACAATGTGTTTAAATTGGATTAAAACTAGTTAAATATTCCCCTTCAAAACTTTGAACAGTTTATCTAAAGGTATTTCTATATAATTGTAGAATATCTTTAAAATTTATTATTTTTCTAAACGTGATTGCTTTAAATTGTACCACTTTTCTCAAGATATCTGCTTAAAAATATACAAAATGTACCATTGTTTTAAAGATATTTGCTTAAAAATACATTCAGAATGTACCATTTTATTAAAGATATTTGCTTAAAAATACATTCAGAATGTACCATTGTTTTAAAGATATTTGCTTAAAAATACATTCAGAATGTACCATTTTTTTAAAGATATTTGCTTAAAAATTCATTCAGAATGTACAATTTTTCTTAAGGTGTTTGATTTAGAATACCTCTAGAATATATTACTTTTCTAAAAGTGTTTAACTATACCAAGGTTATAACCCTGACTTTACCATTGTAATGTGTCATTATTCTCAACGTATTTTCTTAAGAAAACATTTAGAATGTGCCATTTTCCAAAGGGTATAAATTTTCTTAAAAATAAAATTATAATGTACCTTTTTCTAAAGGTATTTGCCTAAGAATACCTTTTAGAATGTACCATTTTACTAAAGATATTTTCTGAAGAACAACTTAATATTCTCTAAACGTTTTCGTTAGAAATATCACTAGAACAGTTTCAATTTTATGGTGAATATTTTGGTACCGAACCTAATGCATTGACTCTTTTGGATGGCTGGAATAATTCCGAAACTTTATAAATATTATGACCAAAATTGAGAATTATCATTCCTAATTTCTGTTTTCTTTTTAATTTATTTTCAGATAAGGGTACGACTCGTCTAATCAATCTATAATTTGGGAAAGCGTTGGAACAAGTCGTTCGAGCCAAGAATCTCTCCCCTCTTTCCTGCCCAATCCTCGTTTCCTCCCCCTTTCCCTCCCCTCATCATCCCGATCTTTCCATTATTCAAAACAGAAGAAGAATTTTCTCGTGAAAGAAACACGAATTTGAATATTATTTAAAAAAAAAACAAAGAAAACATCAATACGAAATATATCGGATAACAACTTAATAAAAGGTCCACGAAATAACACAAAAAGCATATGGGGAAAAGACCCGATTGGCAAATTTTATTCGTTTTGTTCTTAATCGGCGAAAACTCCAAACAAAATCCAATCAAAGCGACTGACAAAAAAAAACTTTAAATATGATATTTTTTTTCTAATATATGATTCAGTGTTAAACCATTTAATAAGAAAAAAAATCTCGCACGATTTATAATATTGCCTTCATTGTAAATTTGATGTAAATAACATTGCTTTAATGTAACTTACAAAATAAGAAACCAAATGGATATGGTCTGAACATTTCGAGCCACGGTGGAACCAACTTGTTATTATATACGAATATATTATAATTAGCCTTATTCACGTTGTATCGATTCTAAGTCATTTTTAGGCTATTTTTAACACGTATGAGTTCGATCGGTCCATAATTAATGATATCGTCCTGTATTTAGAACGTTAATAATTAGTATTAATTATTAAAGGAAAATATTCAACAAAATATCCGTTGATTCTAATCGGTAAACAAAAATAAAATATATGAAATAATTTGTTTTCATTAATTTTTACGCGATCTGTAAAAGTTGTTGTAAATAATATAAATATATAAATATATATATAAAACTGTGAAACTATATAAGTGTAGATATATATGGTATTTTTGTTTAGGTTATAATATGAAAAAAGTCCTTTCGTAAGATATCATCGCCATGTGTTTGAAAACTATTTTTTGTAATAAGAAATTAAAATATAAAAAAATACAAAAAATATTAAGTGTTAGTAAACTACAAATACCAAAACTACGATATTACTAGGCCAGATTTTTTTAATTGTATTTAAAAACAGCGCAAATATAACCAACCAAAAATAAAACCTAAATGTATGATCCTCAAAGGTTGACTATCAAATTACTGTTAGTGGCTTTATAAACGAAATGAACGAGCATTATTATTTTTTTTCAAATTAATTAATTCATACTCTTAACAAAAAAAACAAAATTGGTATGATCAAAACTCGTGGTCTTTTCCCTTATAATTAATTAATTAATATGATCAAAATTCGTGGTCTTTTCCCTTATAATTAATTAAGTAATATGATCAAAATTCGTGGTCTTTTCCCTTAAAATCGTGTAAATCAAGAAAAAAATGAAATGAAGAGTTTAGCGAATTATAAAATAGCATTAGAATTTCAAAAATAAAGCAAAAAATGAAAAAATTAATAATTAAAGGGTTGAGTTGCATTCCAAGATATTAAAGAAAGAGAATTTAAACCAAAATAAATCGACCAAAAAATATATTATCAAATCTTTTTGTGAATGTCGAAAATTGAAAAAGATTCAACGTATTTTTAGCCGCTACGGAGCACAATTGTGGCATACAAAAAAAATCTAAAAAAATCGAACTTTTGTCCGTTATCTTTTCTCTACGTGTATTATATGAACTTAACTAACAAATGAGAGGGGAAAAATAACTATATTATATATAAATATATATAAAAAATGAACTAAAATAAAAATTTACATAAACAAAAGTGACGAAAAAAAACTGTTTCAAATGAAATTGGAAATATTTTTAGGTTCTACGACATTTTTATTTCCTTGAAAAAAAGTTTCGAACGCGACGTAACTGTGCGCGTGCGCCGAGTGAATGTGTGAATAAGTGCGACATCTAGTGGCCAATCTTAAGATTAACGTGAAAATATAAAAACAAATTAAAAGGTGACTTTTCAAAAAAAACAAATTTAAAAAAAACTGAAAGATATTACCGCATTGAAAATATAAGTGAGGAAAGAAATATTTTGATGTGTATCAGTCCATTGTTTTCAAAAAGAGAAAAAAATGTGAGCCTAGTTTTGGGTATGGCAGGGTTTTGTATACATTGTAGAGGTAAGTGTGTTTCATTGTACGTGAAAAACAAACAAATACAAATAAATACAAAAATTAAAATTTTTTTCTGACTCAATTCTACTTTGTTATTTTAATACTAATTTTCCTAATCTAAGTATTTTTTTCAAGGTGACCTATATTTTGAAATTTTCCCTATATTTCGATTGTATTCCTATAACATCCTATAATTTAACAATGTTCCTGTATTTTTCGCTTGGGTTCAATATAGTTTTAAAGTTCGATAGAAGGCGTTCAAAACAGTCAAACGTTTACTTAAACACTAATTTCATTGGCTTTTACAGTTGGCTGTGGTTTTAAAATGACATATATCAAATCAAGGTCTGTGATGTTTTCATATTAAATGAAATATTTATATTCAACCAAAGTTCCTTTAAAAGCATTGGTTTTATCTTTCAAATTATTCCTATAAATTTACCTTTAATTTCCTATAAATTTACCTTTAATTTCCTATAAATTCACCTATAATTTTCTATAAATTCACCTTTAATTTCATCTATAAATTTACCTTTAATTTTCTATAAATTCACCTTTAATTTCATCTATAAATTCACCTTTAATTTAATCTATAAATTTACCTTTAATTTCCTATAAATTTACCGTTAATTTTCTATAAATTCACCTTTAATTTCATCTATAAATTTACCTTTAATTTTCTATAAATTCACCTTTAATTTCATCTATAAATTCACCTTTAATTTAATCTATAAATTTACCTTTAATTTTCTATAAATTTACCTTTAATTTTCTATAAATTCACCTACAATTTCATCCAGGGTGACCAGACTTCCTATATTTCCGATATTTTTAATGCCTTCCTTTAATTTCCTTTATTCTTACCTATTTTCCTATATTTTTCTTAGCCTATTTAGTTTCCTATAATTCGCCTATTTAGTTTCCTGTATTTTCCTATATTTCGCCCCTAAAATTCCTATTTTTCCTATAAAATTTCCAAAGCTTTTCCCTGGTCATACTGTTTCATCTATAAATTCACCTGTAATTTCCTATAAAATGACTAAATATTTAACTTTTCTTCTATAATCTTATGATCGAGGTACGCCTACCAACGGGGGGATACGTGGGGACACTAAATTCCTAAAAAGAAATAAGTTATTATCCTAAAAAGAAATACACTATTATCCTAAAAATAAATACCCTATTATCCTAAGAAGAAATAAACTATTATCCTAAAAAGAAATACACTATTATCCTAAAAATAAATACCCTATTATCCTAAGAAGAAATAAACTATTATCCTAAAAATAAATAAACTATTATCCTAAAAATAAATAAACTATTATCCTAAAAATAAATTAACTATTGTCCTAAGAACAAATACACTATTATCCTGAAAATAAATAAACTATTATCCGAAAATTAAATAAACTATTATCCTAAAAAGAAATACACTATTATCCTAAAAAGAAATACACTATTAGCCTAAAAAGAAATACACTATTAGCCTAAAAAGAAATAAACTATTATCCCAAAAAGAAATAAATTATTATCCTGATAATAAATAAACTATTATCCTGATAATAAATAAACTATTATCCTAAAAATAAACTATTATCCTAAAAAATAAACTATTATCCTAAAATTAAATAAACTCTTATCCTAAAAAGAAATAAACTATTTTATCCTAAAAATTAATAAACTATTATCCTAAAAAATAAATAAACTATTATCCTAAAAAGAAATAAACTATTATCCTAAAAAGAAATAAACTATTTTATCCTAAAAATTAATAAACTATTATCCTAAAAAATAAATAAACTATTATCCTAAAAAGAAATAAACTATTATCCTAAAAAGAAATAAACTATTATCCTAAAAAGAAATAGACTATTATAATAAAAACACGAAAAACGTCTCTCTGATCCCGACCTAAAACGGTTTTTCAAAATATTAGGCTTTAACCTTTTCCAATTGGAAGCAAACATCATATGTGTCCTAACCTTTCTTTTCCTTAAAGTCTGGGAATTAAACTTCAAAGAAGCTAAAAAAGTAAATGAAATTCTAAATTTGTTATAACGCAACAGTTTGCGCTTTGCAACGCCATGTTTTTTGGTGGCTCTTGACTTTTGAAAGTTGAAACCTTGCCGTTGCCTAGGAAACCGGGTCCAGATACGAGAGACCTAGTGGCCGGAATTGTCGAACAAAAATGCCAGAAATGAATTGAAGACATTCCCCGTGCTTGGGCTTTTGTAATAACGTAGGCAACTTATACAATTGCTGATATTTACAAATCTCGGAGGAGAGCTTTAGGTCCGTTAGGTCCGTTTAGTAAACGAATGTTTTCTCGTGTTCTTGTTCTCGAATGTTCCAAACATGTGTCCATCAAAACATGAACATTGTATGTGCTAAGAGTATTTAAACAAATCTGATCAGAGCACGATGCGTTTTTTAACTGAAGCTTATGGAATTGGGCCATAGAGCTATCGTTTATTCCCATTCGACCGAAATCCCATTCGACCGAAAGAATTTTAAAATGTAGCCCAATTGGCGGGGTGATTTGGTATTTTATTTATAAGGTATGTACTATCGAAGATCCATGTTTAGGTTAGGTTAGGTTAGGTTAGGTTAGAGTTGGTTAAGTTTACTATTTCAGTTTTGGTTCAGTTACTTTTCTTGACTAGGTGAAGATAAAAATATAATTCATGCTCATTCCATTTTATTTTCAAATAAATGCATAGTACAAAGAGATTAAAATGGCATAGCTAAATTCATAGCTACTGCATCTAGTAGGGAGAGTGCTACTTCATTTTGAGATTAAGACGGAATAAATAATTATTATTGATGTATAAATACCCTCCTTTATTAGCTATCCGCTCCATTGCAAACGACTTCAGTAAATCAGTAACTAAATTGAAACATAGCAAAAGCCAATTTATATAGCAGCGTTCGGTCGAATGGGACACATAAAAGCGTTCGATCGAATGGGACACATAAAAACCGCACGTTTCGGCGGAATTCGGTCGAATGAAACACCTCAAAAACCGCCTTCGGTCGAATGGGATTTCGGTCGAATGGGACTAAAGCTAGAGCGATAGTCAAGATTGCATTCTGGCACCTCAAAATAGATGTGACGTAAGCTACGAAGGACGTCCACGGGTTTCTTGTCAGTTTTATTTACAGTGTTTTGGTTAATTTACCTTAGGTTAAGATTGGGTTAAAGTTAGGTTAAGTAAGTTTGAGTTAGGTTATTAAGTGTTTTGGTTAATTTACCTTAGGTTAAGGTTGGGTTAATGTTAGGTTAAGTAAGGTTGGGTTAGATTATTAAGTGTTTTGGTTAATTTACCTTAGGTTAAGGTTGGGTTAAAGTTAGGTTAAGTAAGGTTGGGTTAAGTTATTAAGTGTTTTGGTTAGTTTAGCTTAGGTTAAGGTTTGGTTAAAGTTAGGTTAAGTAAGTTTGGGTTAGGTTATTAAGTGTTTTGGTTAGTTTAGCTTAGGTTAAGGTTGGGTTAAAGTTAGGTTAAGTAAGTTTGGGTTAGGTTATTAAGTGTTTTGGTTAATTTAGCTTAGGTTAAGGTTGGGTTAAAGTTAGGTTAAGTAAGGTTGGGTTAGGTTATTAAGTGTTTTGGTTAATTTAGCTTAGGTTAAGGTTGGGTTAAAGTTAGGTTAAGTAAGGTTGGGTTAGGTTATTAAGTGTTTTGGTTAATTTACCTTAGGTTAAGGTTGGGTTAAAGTTAGGTTAAGTAAGGTTGGGTTAAGTTATTAAGTGTTTTGGTTAGTTTAGCTTAGGTTAAGGTTTGGTTAAAGTTAGGTTAAGTAAGTTTGGGTTAGGTTATTAAGTGTTTTGGTTAGTTTAGCTTAGGTTAAGGTTTGGTTAAAGTTAGGTGAAGTAAGTTTGGGTTAGGTTATTAAGTGTTTTGGTTAATTTAGCTTAGGTTAAGGTTGGGTTAAAGTTAGGTTAAGTAAGGTTGGGTTAGGTTATTAAGTGTTTTGGTTAATTTATCTTAGGTTAAGGTTGGGTTAAAGTTAGGTTAAGTAAGGTTGGGTTAAGTTATTAAGTGTTTTGGTTAGTTTAGCTTAGGTTAAGGTTTGGTTAAAGTTAGGTTAAGTAAGTTTGGGTTAGGTTATTAAGTGTTTTGGTTAATTTAGCTTAGGTTAAGGTTGGGTTAAAGTTAGGTTAAGTAAGTTTGGGTAAGGTTATTAAGTGTTTTGGTTAATTTAGCTTAGTTTAAGGTTGGATTAAAGTTAGGTTAAGTAAGGTTGGGTTAAGTTATTAAGTGTTTTGGTTAATTTAGCTTAGGTTAAGGTTGGGTTAAAGTTAGGTTAAGTAAGGTTGGGTTAGGTTATTAAGTGTTTTGGTTAATTTAGCTTAGGTTAACGTTAGGTTAATTTAGGTTGGGTTAGGTTATTAAGTGTTTTGGTCACACGTAGTACCTAAGCACCGCCTTAAAGCATGACATTATTTTACGTCATTGATTACGAGATACAGTACACACCATACAATTAGCAGTCCACCGGTAATTGGCTGTACAAATCACTAGTAGACTTAGGTTAGCTTAGCTGATTATTATTATTATTAAGATCCACGATTCTGTTTGGAACATAATCACGTGACCCCATGGGTCTATATATTTTATGACCGTCATAAACTCGTTACCATGGTGACGAAAATAGGAAAAAACCTATATCCTGGCATGCTTTACACTCAAAGTTAGTTAGTGTGATTTTAGTCGTTATATTTACGAGTTGTGATTCTTCGAGATAAGGAGTATGTTGAGAAGATTTCAGAGCTTAAAACTCAATCAAATCGACGTTAAGAAAATTTGGTGATTTAAAGCTTGTGTCTCAACAAGTTCTCAATTGATTTGCATGAATCTTTGTTTTTATGTAGAATTCAATGTTTCATATGTCATGTAATTTGTTTTTGAGATTTGGCCTTTGACCCGAAATATTTTCAAAGAAAACGCCCTTAGCTAACCACACGTGGTTCGACTTCAGTATTGACATTAATTTATTAAATTATTTTTATTTTACTCGCGACAAATATAATATACGTTTTTTAAAGAAAACATCTTTTTTTATCAACTGCTTTAACGATTAGCATACATTTTGTAGGTAATATTTGGATAGTATAAATATTTCACTTGTGCTCTGAGATATTTAAGTCTGTGTGAAAATCTTAAAAGAGTCCAATTAAATTTTTCACAGAGTGATCGCAAGTAACTGTGATTTTAACAGGTTTGTTTACTTTCATTTTAACGAATGATCTGACATTCAAACAAATCACGTACACTCTAGAGAAAAATTATTGTAGAAATCTGGGAATCAACTTGAAAATTCCGAAATCTGGGCGAAAATTAGTTCCAAAATCACAAAATCAGCCATAAATCCAGAAATCAATATGAAAATTCCGAAATCTGGGCGAAAATTAGTTCCAAAATCACAAAATCAGCCATAAATCCAGAAATCAATATGAAATTTCCGAAATCTGGGCGAAAATTAGTTCCAAAATCACAAAATCAGCCTTAAATCCAGAAATCAATATGAAATTTCCGAAATCTTGGCGAAAATTAGTTCCAAAATCACAAAATCAGCCTTAAATCCAGAAATCAATATGAAATTTCCGAAATCTGGGCGAAAATTAGTTCCAAAATCACAAAATCAGCCTTAAATCCAGAAATCAATATGAAATTTCCGAAATCTGGGCGAAAATTAGTTCCAAAATCACAAAATCAGCCTTAAATCCAGAAATCAATATGAAATTTCCGAAATCTGGGCGAAAATTAGTTCCAAAATCACAAAATCAGCCTTAAATCCAGAAATCAATATGAAATTTCCGAAATCTTGGCGAAAATTAGTTCCAAAATCACAAAATCAGCCTTAAATCCAGAAATCAATATGAAATTTCCGAAATCTGGGCGAAAATTAGTTCCAAAATCACAAAATCAGCCGTAAATCCAGAAATCAATATGAAATTTCCGAAATCTGGGCGAAAATTAGTTCCAAAATCACAAAATCAGCCTTAAATCCAGAAATCAATATGAAATTTCCGAAATCTTGGCGAAAATTAGTTCCAAAATCACAAAATCAGCCTTAAATCCAGAAATCAATATGAAATTTCCAAAATCTGGGCGAAAATTAGTTCCAAAATCACAAAATCAGCCTTAAATCCAGAAATCAATATGAAATTTCCGAAATCTGGGCGAAAATTAGTTCCAAAATCACAAAATCAGCCTTAAATCCAGAAATCAATATGAAATTTCCGAAATCTTGGCGAAAATTAGTTCCAAAATCACAAAATCAGCCTTAAATCCAGAAATCAATATGAAATTTCCGAAATCTGGGCGAAAATTAGTTCCAAAATCACAAAATCAGCCTTAAATCCAGAAATCAATATGAAATTTCCGAAATCTGGGCGAAAATTAGTTCCAAAATCACAAAATCAGCCTTAAATCCAGAAATCAATATGAAATTTCCGAAATCTTGGCGAAAATTAGTTCCAAAATCACAAAATCAGCCTTAAATCCAGAAATCAATATGAAATTTCCGAAATCTGGGCGAAAATTAGTTCCAAAATCACAAAATCAGCCTTAAATCCAGAAATCAATATGAAATTTCCGAAATCTGGGCGAAAATTAGTTCCAAAATCACAAAATCAGCCTTAAATCCAGAAATCAATATGAAATTTCCGAAATCTTGGCGAAAATTAGTTCCAAAATCACAAAATCAGCCTTAAATCCAGAAATCAATATGAAATTTCCGAAATCTGGGCGAAAATTAGTTCAAAAATCACAAAATCAGCCTTAAATCCAGAAATCAATATGAAATTTCCGAAATCTGGGCGAAAATTAGTTCCAAAATCACAAAATCAGCCTTAAATCCAGAAATCAATATGAAATTTCCGAAATTTTGGCGAAAATTAGTTCCAAAATCACAAAATCAGCCTTAAATCCAGAAATCAATATGAAATTTCCGAAATCTGGGCGAAAATTAGTTCAAAAATCACAAAATCAGCCTTAAATCCAGAAATCAATATGAAATTTCCGAAATCTGGGCGAAAATTAGTTCCAGAATCACAAAATCAGCCTTAAATCCAGAAATCAATATGAAATTTCCGAAATCTGGCGAAAATTAGTTCCAAAATCACAAAATCAGCCTTAAATCCAGAAATCAATATGAAATTTCCGAAATCTTGGCGAAAATTAGTTCCAAAATCACAAAATCAGCCTTAAATCCAGAAATCAATATGAAATTTCCGAAATCTGGGCGAAAATTAGTTCCAAAATCACAAAATCAGCCATAAATCCAGAAATCAATATGAAATTTCCGAAATCTTGGCGAAAATTAGTTCCAAAATCACGAAATCAGCCTTAAATCCAGAAATCAATATGAAATTTCCGAAATCTTGGCGAAAATTAGTTCCAAAATCACAAAATCAGTCTTAAATCCAGAAATCAATATGAAATTTCCGAAATCTGGGCAAAAATTAGTTTATAATTAGAAATCAATAAGAAAATTTGTGCTATGAATTCCCAAAATCAGTTTCTGATGTCTCAAATATTTTTGAGATTCAAAAAAAGTACACCAACCTTGCAAACGTCAAACCTATCGCATTTTAAATCCTAACAAGTAGACAAATTTCACTCTCAAAGTTCTATCCGATTTAAAAAAAGTCTAAAATCATCAGAGATTTTAATTTCCGTAACCTCTTCGACAATTCACGTAAAATAGCCTGACAACCTGACAAATAAATGCAGTAGGAACCGTTGACAAGTTTTTATCGCCTGTGGACGCGTATTTTCCAAAAGGGGGTGATCTCGATACCAGAACTATGTCCCCCGTCAGCGAAACGAAATGGTATATTTTGTGGTTTTGACGGGTCGCCAGTTTCATGACAGAAAATCACGAAATGGAGGAGCTCGGTTGGAAACGCGCGCGACTGCCTGGTTCCCCGTTGGATGGTGCGTGCATCGGGGTTAACGGGATTTTCTTGTTAGTCAACTAACTTTCAAGTTTGTCGAATTCGCCTCGAACCAAACCCTTTTCGCAGTTGTACAGATATATTTGGGAGTTTAAGCTACGAGTAAAACGCGTATATTTTAGGCCTTTATCGTTAGTTTTCTTAATCCCGATTACTTATTCTACGACGAATTTCGCGGGAACTGAACCTCCATTTGTAACTGGTCGGCATCAATTCAGTTTCCCCAGAGGCCGGACGAAGCGTCAGCTATAGAAAGTGGAAGTTTTACGGTTGATAGTCACGTTTTGCGAGAAAGTGGTTCCCTGAAGGCGGTGAATATGAATCCGAGATTGCAGTCACGACCCCTCCGACTTCGAATTAAAGCGTGCGAATAAGGCAAACGTGCTAATTCGACCAATTTGAGATAGGGCGGTGGGGAATTTTTTCAAAACATAAACTTTCAAACTTCAGGCATTTTATACAAATTTTACTCGATGACATTCAGCCCTTAACAACATTTTCTATAGACTCGATGTACATAGAAGTCCTAACATATCATTTAGAGTGGGCTGCCTGTATAAATGTTTCTATAAAAACTAATATAAGCCTACAGAAGCCCAACTATTTATAAAACCTATAAGATTTTCTTAAGAGTGAGCTAATGTATAAATATTTCTATAAAGTAGAAATAGAAACAATACTATAGATTCTATAACAATTTTGGTTCATTCTTACAAAGAATTTCTATTACAGTTCTTTAAATTTTCTATAGAGGGAGTTGCATGTATAAATATTTTTTATAAAGTAGAAAATATATTATGGGTTCTATAACAATTTTGGATCATCCTTATATAGTATTTCCATTACAGTTCTATAGAGAACGCTTGTTAGAGAGTACATAAAAATTACGTTTAGTCAGAAGAAACACTACTCGATTCGACTTCAACATTACTCGACTCGAATAAGAGAAAGTTTCCCCTTAATCAAGTACTCGATAACTCGATTCGACTTCAACATTACTCGACTCGAATAAGAGAAAGTTCCCATTAAACAAGTACTCGATAGCTCGACTCGACTTCAATATTACTCGACTCGAATAAGAGAAATTTTCCCCTTAATCAATTACTCGATAACTCGATTCGACTTCAACATTACTCGACTCGAATAAGAGAAAGTTCCCTTTAATCAAGTACTCGATAACTCAACTCGACTTCAACATTACTCGACTCGAATAAGAGAAAGTTTCCCCTTAATCAAGTACTCGATAACTCGATTTGACTTCAACATTACTCGACTCGAATAAGAGAAAGTTCCCATTAATCAAGTACTCGATAACTCAACTCGACTTCATCATTACTCGACTCCAATAAGAGAAAGTTCCCCCTTAATCAAGTACTCGATAACTCAACTCGACTTCAATATTACTTGACTCGAATAAGAGAAAGTTCCCATTAATTAAGTACTCGATAACTCGATTCGACTTCAATATTACTCGACTCGAATAACAGAGAGTTTCTTCTTAATCAAGTACTCGATAGCTCGACTCGACTTCAACATTACTCGACTCGAATGAGAGAAAGTTCCCATTAATCAAGTACTCGATAACTCAACTCGACTTCAATACTACTCGTTTCGAATAAGAGAAAGTTCCCCTTAATCAATTACTCGATAACTCAACTCTACTTCAACATTACTCGACTCCAATAAGAGAAAGTTCCCCCTTAATCAAGTACTCGATAACTCAACTCGACTTCAACATTACTCGACTCGAATAAGAGAGAGTTTCTTCTTAATCAAGTACTCGATAACTCAACTCGACTTCAACATTACTCGACTCGAATGAGAGAAAGTTCCCATTAATCAAGTACTCGATAACTCAACTCGACTTCAATACTACTCGTTTCGAATAAGAGAAAGTTCCCCTTAATCAATTACTCGATAAATCAACTCTACTTCAACATTACTCGACTCCAATAAGAGAAAGTTCCCCCTTAATCAAGTACTCGATAACTCAACTCGACTTCAACATTACTTGACTCGAATGAGAGAAAGTTCCCATTAATCAAGTACTCGATAACTCAACTCGACTTCAATACTACTCGTTTCGAATAAGAGAAAGTTCCCCTTAATCAATTACTCGATAACTCAACTCTACTTCAACATTACTCGACTCCAATAAGAGAAAGTTCCCCCTTAATCAAGTACTCGATAACTCAACTCGACTTCAACATTACTCGACTCGAATAAGAGAAAGTTCCCCTTAATCAAGTACTCGATAACTCAACTTGACTTCAACATTACTCGACTCGAATAAGAGAAAGTTCCCATTAATTAAGTACTTGATAACTCGATTCGACTTCAATATTACTTGACTCGAATAACAGAGAGTTTCTTCTTAATCAAGTACTCGATAACTCAACTCGACTTCAACATTACTCGACTCGAATAAGAGAAAGTTCCCATTAATCAAGTACTCGATAACTCAACTCAACTTCAATACTACTCGTTTCGAATAAGAGAAAGCTCCCCTTAATCAAGTACTCGATAACTCAACTCGACTTCAATACTACTCGACTCGAATAAGAGAAAGTTTCCATTAATCAAGTACTCGATAACTCGATTCGACTTCAATATTACTCGACTTGAATACTCGATGTTAAAATATTTGATACTCGATAACCTCCTCGATTTCCTAAGACCACTACTCGCACAGCCCTACGCCACACTAAAAACAAATTCGTCTTCCACCGATTGAACCCGCTACAACCATTTTCGAAAGAGAGTGACGCATTGGTCCACGCAACACCGCGAGACGGGGTTCAAGAAACGGTGTATTAACAGTGTCCCAAATGTCCTTACCCTCTAGAGAAAGAGACCATACCGTACGTAGTGGAGTGACACTACCACGGCTGTAATATAACTATCTCACTAACTACTAAATGGAGAATTTTAAACTATACAAACGTAGCTATCTCGGAATAGCACGGCGAGCGAAGGGGTGGTAGCTTTCTCGGAAGCTTCGAGGGACTTCAATTAGGGAGCGAGTCGATGCCTGAAAGCCGCCCCTCCAGTTCGTTAGTTCCCCAGAGAGAGAGGCAGCGGATATCTCCTCAAAGCTCCTTCTCCGCATTAAGGTCATCGAGAGTCCGAAGACGTCCTTCAGACGGCGCGCGCGGGATACTGGACATTAATGAGATGGGCCACCCCGCGCGGGGGAAGCAGCATTTCTCCCTCGGTCAAACCTATCTCGTTTTATACTTCATTAAACTCTCTCTCTCTCTTCTTGACCAGCAATTTATTGTTTATTGATAAAAAGGCCTCTTTCCGGGAGGGGAGAGTAGTTGGACGGAGTCGCCAAAGATGGCGCTGTTGTCATTCTTCATCGGAGAGTGGCGATTTGATTGGGCAGTTTGTTTCGTGAACCGAGTGGAGTCATTCGAGCGAAACACTACGAAGCCCCATCCTAATCCAGCCTGTTTATATTCAAAGGAATTCACTCAAATAATTCGTCTATAAATGGGTAAATATTGGTCCTATTTGCTTTTTTATGGTTGGTATTTTTTTCTTTTGTAATACCACGATAATCCTTCAAAATGAATTTTACTTATATCATAGAAGTTAAGGTTATCACACACTTGGATTTGTGAAATAAAGCCTGCAGGAGTAGCAATCGAGTAGCGATTTTGGTATCATCATTTACCGAATGTTATTTACGCCGGGCGCCATCTATATGTGGCTTTCGAAACTGTATTCTTATTTTAAAATTTAAACGGTAATATCTTTTGAAATGTTTCTATTTACACAAAAATTAATAATATACGAAATCATTTTATTAATTAAATCTAAATAATAGCTTTTTAAAACTATGTTCAATTGGCTAACCGAAACTAGTCACCCTTTAAATTTAGTTTCCTTCCAAACAAATACCCTGGTGGTAGGCCAGCAGCGGAACACGTTGGCCTAAAAAACTATTATTTATATGCACACACACGAATCTACATTCTAATTAATGATTATTATTTAAATCGTTTAATTCGGCTTTATTTGAAGTTGAACTAATTAAATTTACAGTGAAATTTAAGTTCTTCGTAATAAATTATTCACATTTTCTTGAAAAATAATGGAAAACTTTCTTTCGACCGATTCTAGATGGCGCTATATGATTCGTAAAAATGGGAGGGGTTGAGCTTAGGTAGTTCAACTCTAAGAACTCTTACGTTCTCAGTTACTGAGTTTCCTAAGCACGAAATAAAAAGGAGGAAGTTTTTGTGTAGAAACTAATCTTTATTATGCAAATAACGCTGTACTTCGGCTGACAGGTCTTCTATGGATAATAATATTTAATATGTTGAGTCGATTTTAATTTTGTTACTTTTTTACACACAATCCCTAAGGGTACGTAGCCCCCGCCGCCATTGGCTCATAACTCTCGAACCGTTTGTAGTAAAATTGTCAATAATACATTAAAATATCGCCAATTTTATCATACTATGCATTGCAGTCCATAGGTGGTTCCTTTTAACATTACATTTCGTATTTACTATTGACGGCTTTTAAAATTCATTTTGCGCGTGGAAATACCTCTACATGTTATGGTCAAAAAAGCACGCAAAAGAAGGCTGTATGCCCAAGACATGTACCTATAGTGTCGCGCGCTAAAACGTTATTTCAAAATCCGTCAATTCTCCACCACTCCCCACTATTCGGCTTTCCGTTGCTATGCAAATCGTTTTGAAATTTTTAATGCTTAGGCTTAGTTTCTCTTTTCGGTGTAATAGTCGCCAGCCAGCCTTCCCGCACGGTACTGACGAGTCCCAAATAGGACGAAACCGGTCTACCGTTGGAATTTCTGGCTATTTTATTTAATTTAAATTAGTTTTTCACTCGAAGATTTGTTCGAGTTTCGCGTCATTTTGTTTGCTCGAAGACCTATCGGTACGAGCTATTTGTAAGTTTTTAAATTTCTTCAATTTTGTTTAGGGTTGCATTAGGAAATTTTAATCTTAAGTGGGATTTCTGTATATGAATGACCAGGTGATTAGGATCGTTGTTATTGCCCCACGTTTTTGAGAAAGTGATGCTTTTCGTTAAAATTTCTTTTAATGTACAGTGTGTTTGAAATATTGTTCCTAATGAAGAAGGTGTTTAGTGTTCGTACGGGGACCCCGACCCCGACCCCGAAAGTCGGGGATCCCCGACTTTTGTCCCCGACCCCGACCCCGACCCCGACCCCGACTGTCGCAAATCAAGTCGGGGTTTTCCATTTTTTCGGGGTTATGTTTTCGTAGTGTAATTTTAAATTTTCGCGCCGACGCACCCCGCTAAATCCTAAAAATATAAAATAGATAGGTTCCTTCTCTCTTTTTTTTCGTGGGCGACAATAGAATGATCCGAATGACCTTCGGCTGATGCCGCTGACTTTTGGGATGGTTTCTTCATTTTCGGTCAGCTTGGGTAGTTTCTACTTTTGGGTGGGTTGAACGTTTAAGCGTTTTTGGCTTATGATGGAGTTTCAGCAGTTTGAAAAAAATCACGTTTTATTAAGCCAGCTGCAACATTTTCTACATTAGTGATTAGATTGCATCTCCTGATTGCATTTATATCAGAACTGTCTTTGGACATTTTTTGGCAGTAGTGTAGAAAGATTGTATAATTATTTACAGATAGTTCTTTTTTATTCTTAATTTAGTTTAATTTAATTAACTATTTAATTTAATTAACTATTTAATTTAATTAACTATTTAATTTAATTAACTATTTAATTTAATTAACTATTTAATTTAATTAACTATTTAATTTAATTAACTATTTAATTTAATTAACTATTTAATTTAATTAACTATTTCATTTAATTATATATTTAATATAGTTGAATTTAAATAACTATTTAATTTAATTAACTATTTCATTGAATTAACTTTTTCATTTAACTAACTGTTTCATTTAATTAACTATTTAAATTAACTAACTGTTTCATTTAATTAACTATTTAAATTAACTAACTGTTTCATTTAATTAATTATTTAATTGAATTAACTGTTTCATTTAATTAACTATTTATTTTAATTAACTGTTTCAATTAAATAACTGTTTCAATTAAATAACTGTTTCAATTAATTAACTATTTATTTTAATTAACTGTTTCATTTAAAATATTTAACAATTTAACTTCATTCACCATACAAACTAAAACATTTGTTAGATTTCTTAATTATTGTTTAAAGAAAAACATGAAAACAAGATCCCGAAAGATGTCGTTACGGTTTCAATTTTAATTGGAGAATTTCAGAAGACTCGTACAGTCTCGGTTACCTAAATACGTTCTTGATCAAAATAATAGACATATTATATTATATGATGAGGGGGGTTATCAAGATTGAGTTTTCGCGAGATTTTCCTCGATTCCGGAAATGTTCACTAATGTAACTTCCGTATTTGTAATGACTACAATTCCTTCGAATATTGGAAAAGAGCCCCTCAGAAAAACGTTGTACTTAAAATGGCTCTCATTTTTACGTAATGGTACGCCCAATTTATCGGTAATTACCAATTTGATCAACTATTAAAAGTAAAGAATAACAAGTTGGCAAGCCAAAATATACCTCTCCTCGGTAGAATTGTCCCTAGTGGTATTAATTTCTCGAGATAACCCTTAAAGATATATCTCCGCAATTTAGAGTTATTTGTTAAAAATATTAACCCATTTCTATCCCGCCCGGTATAAAATTTTAATTATAATTAAAATAATTGAGACGAAACGACCAATTTTAATTTATTCAGAATATCATAAGTTAAGTAGTTACAACAGTACGTTAGACGTACTATAACAATGCACAATTGAATTAAACCCTTTTACAGAACAAGTTTATCAGTTAAATATAATACGACGCAAATTTTAATGAAAGAAATATCTACAGAGGCTTTTTGGAATTACTCGCTTACGAAATACTTGCCGCATCTTTAACGCTCATTTTATTTCAACACTCGCCCTTGATGAAGATACCGTAGATATCTGGTAGTGGACGACTCGTTCACTTCCTGTTGACGTTGTGACGCATACCACATGAAAAAGACCAATGCCGTCCAATTTCCAATATCATATAATGACTCGCACACCCAAGAAATCGTAGATATCCAAATATCCACACCAAATGTATTTACAAGAAGCAAAAACCTTACCATCAACAAAGCACAGAGAGCCACTTGACTAACCGCCAGCTTTTAAAGCAATTAACGTTAAATTATCTCCTTTGAATTAACAGAACTATATATAGGTCGTTAAGAAAGTGGACTACCCACAGGGTCTACCCTTTAACCCTCTAATCTCGGCTGACTGCGCTAAAACAAGATTTAACCTTTAAAAAATACCAGATTAGGCCTTCATAAATTCATTAATAAAAAAAGACTTTATTACCTATTATGCTTACGATGCCTGTCTTAATTTCAGTGAATCTAAGCAGCTATCGGTGGTTCTGTGGTAGAGCGCTCGACTGCCAAGCCGAATGGTCTGGGTTCGAAACCTGGGTGGCGCATTTGTTTTTAATCAATAGAGAAACGCTAAATTAGAATTTCTTCGATGCAATAATTTCAATTTCAATTCTATTTCAATTAAACCAAAATTTCGTACTCTATTAAATACGCTTCCGATAAAGCTGAAGGTCTAATTTTCAATAAGGCGTAACAAGTGTCGGTGGTTCTGTGGTAGAACGTCCGCCTGTCAATCAGGAGGTCTCGGGTTCAAATCCCGCCCGATGCGATCGCAAATTGATACTAAGACGAATACCGTGTACAACTGGTGGAAACCCTGCCATTGAACGTTGAGAGGTAGCATTACACTCAGCACTCGGTCCGTCCCAAAGTCATTAAGAAGAAGTTGGAGAGAAAACGCCCATATAAACACAACAGACTCAACATGCACATCCATCAGAACACAAACACAACAAATTCAACACTCACAACCTACGCATAAACATTACAAAAACGTAATACACCAAACCGTCACGACGGTGAGCGAAAAAACACCATCCAAACCAAACCGCAAATGCATCCGTTAACACTCACCGTCACACGGTGGTTTTGCCAACCCTTTGAGAAACTGCGTACGCAGTGATTACACTTTGCACCGAAAATGCGAACGCGTTCGCAGTCCTGACAGACAGACACACCCACAGACCCACCCACAGACCCACCCACAGACCCACAGACAGACACGGTCGTTGTATAACCCCTCCTAGGGGACTTTGTCCCCTCGGAGAGGTAAAAACACGAAATTATTGCGTAAGTATGATGTTTATTTACAAAACCGACTAGTTTCGGCACAACGCTGTGCCATTGTCAAGGCAAAAGAAGAGCGACAGTATAATCCAGGAATTATATATACACACAAAAAAAAAGAAAAAAATTATATATACATAAAAAATCAAAGAATAAACAGATAAAATTAAATTTAAAAAAATAAAAAAAATAAAAAGGGGTTAAACTACACAATATCTATCTATGGTTTTTTTATATAAAAACGGAAGAAATTTCTACCGCTTCACGAGTATCCCTTTGTTGTTTATATTTTGGTTCGGCAATTATTTTTGAATCCGAAAAATTAATGTTATGTCCCGTTTCTTCCGTTTTTATATAAAAAAACCATAGATAGATATTGTGTAGTTTAACCCCTTTTTATTTTATTTTTTTTTAATTTAATTTTATCTGTTTATTCTTTGATTTTTTATGTATATATAATTTTTTTCTTTTTTTTTGTGTGTATATATAATTCCTGGATTATACTGTCGCTCTTCTTTTGCCTTGACAATGGCACAGCGTTGTGCCGAAACTAGTCGGTTTTGTAAATAAACATCATACTTACGCAATAATGTCGTGTTTTTATTCTTTACTGTTAATACATAGCGTAAGGCGTTTCAATCAATTTTATTGATCAACTATATAAATGGCCCAAAACTTCGTTCGATCATATTTAGGCAACTATTTTATCACAAAGTTTAAGTTGAGCTATACTTCTTAAATTAAGGAAATTCACGACCGAACGAGTATAGGTATGGTAACGGCGCTAGCTTATCCGAGGTTGCGCCTAGGATCTAGCATCTGTTACAGACAAATTAAAAAGTATTAAGAATGTTTTTCTTAAATAAACTTATCAAAATATAAGCAAACGATGCAAAAATTATATTAAAATGCAAGTATCATTATTTATAAAGGCAAATTTACGAATAACGATTGGGAAAAACTATTAGCGTCTGCTTTAGCCGCTACCTATCTAGGCTTCAATGGCGAACCAAAGGGGGCGTAGCGATAGTTTTCAGTCGCGAATAAAACTCTGATTAATCTATTATTACAAAAATATTACGCAATGCAGCTCTGGTTTAAATTAGTTGTGTTTAGTATAAAATGTTAGTATATTTTTAAAATAAATTATTATATTGATAAAATATGATTAATATTTAAGTAATTTTAAAATTTTACAACCGTAAACTGAAATCAGCTTATTGAATTTTAATTGCCTTAATTATATATAATAAACTTCGGATATCACATTTTAAACTTTACATCGTCCAACGAAATAATACATATTTGATTTGATGGTAGGTACGCCAGTGGCGTAGCCAGAATTTCTTCGAGGCCGGGGTTTAAACTATGTAAATTATCTAAGGGGGTCGAGAAAGGGGTTAAATTTTAGTACAGCCAAAGTTACACCCATGGGGAGGGTTTACATGGAAACCCCCCTTGTCTACGCCACTGTTGTACGCTTCTGGGTCTTGTCTTGAAATTCCCGTTAATGACTGGATCAAATGTCCAAAATGGTATATAACTTTCATCGAGACACATCCAGTTTGAAATAAATTATTATTTGTTCAAATAATTTAATCAAATTGGAATAAAATAATTTTCGATATAATTTTTGTTTCCCAAATTTAATCCACAATGTTCCTAAATGATTTAATTTTTGTATGAAAAATTCAAACTAATCTCTTAAGATACGTATCAATTACATCTTCCACGTTATATTTATTCTGAGATAACCAAAAATTTAAAAAATTGACAACTTTATTTACGTAATAAAAGAATAAAAACATATATACATATTAGGGTGGTTCAAAAAAATGCAAATATCGAAATTTTTTGGTGCACATGGATTTTCTTGTTCATTTTGATGAGAACATGAACCACGAAAAATTTTAAGTAAATTCATTAATATTTAGGATGATAAAATACGCAAAAAAGTAGATTAGTCCATAATTAAAAGGGATAATATAGCTAAATCCTAAACAAAATTTAAGAAATTAAAAAACTTACTACTAACTCGTACCCAATAGGTCTTCGAGCAAAAAACGCGAAACTCGGATCAAATAGATCTTCGAGTAATAAACTAAATTAAAATTAAATAAAATAGCCAGAAATTCCAACGGTAGACCGGTTTCGTTCTATTTGGAACTCATCAGTACCGTGCGGGAAATCTGGCTGGCGACTGTCAAATCTAAAGGAGAAACTAAGCCTAAACATTAAAAATTTCAAAACGCGTTGCATATAGCAACGGAAAGCCGAAAAGGGGGGAGTGTGGTGGAGAATAGAATATACGATAAGTTAAGTTAGAAGAAACCACCTATGGACTGTGAGAAGGATGATAAAATACGCGAAAAAGTAGATTAGTCCACAATTAAAAGGGATAATATAGGATTTAGCTATATTATCCCTTTTAATTATGGACTAATCTACTTTTTCGCGTATTTTATCATCCTTCTCACAGTCCATAGGTGGTTTCTTCTAACTCATTAATATTTAGGATTGCCTCAACGAGGTACAGTTTTAGCACTATGAACTAACCCATTTATAAGCAAAAATCAGTTATGTCACTCAAATACTTTACTTGAACGAAATATTCAATATTTTTTACTTATTTAAGTTTAATTATAGAAATAAGTACCGGTACACAATAAAATATTTGGCAGAAAGCCCCACTAAACCAGGTCATAACTGCTGAAAATCACAAGTTAGGACCTGGTTTTGTGGGGATTTCTCAATTATTTTATTGTGTACCGGTACTTATTACTATAATAAACCTTGTAAAAACTTAAGTATGTAATAAATATTGAATATTTCGTTCAGTTAAAGTATTTGAGTGACATAATTATTTTTTGCTTATAAATGGGTTTGTTTATAATGGTTAAACTTTAGCTCGTTGAGGCAGTTCTAAATATTAATGAATTTACGTAAAATCTTTCCTGGGTTATTTTACCACCAAAAATAACAAAAAAATCAATGTGCACCAAAACATTTCGATATTTGCATTTTTTGAAACACCCTAATACATATGTCGTTAATGACGACTAGTTTCGCGTCTTATTCAGGCGCATCTTCAGGTCTAAATGAAATCTATATCCCATTTCATTTAGTGTCGTCATCCGTGATGACTCGAAATGTTCCGCAGATCCGAAGACGGAAGAGGCTCGAAAACGAGTGTTCTTCTCATTTTCGGAAATTAATCTCAGAGACATGTGGGAGGTGACCCCGGGACAGAGCCAGCCCCAACCCCCGCGCACCACTTTCTCTTCTCTAGCTAAAAAAATCCTTAATTAGTCCTTTCAAGTTCGCTGACTTTTCAATTAAGTCTAAATATAGGATAACGTATAGATCCCTCGTGTTAGAAAGATTTTTTGGCCAAGAACAAAAAAATGGACGGAAAAAGAGATTGTTAAAATAGAAAAAGAGATGAAAGGCCTGCGGATATAATAGCGGTTTCTTACGCCTTTTCTGCATTTTACCATGAACCTACTTAGGTTACCGAGAACGTATTAATCTACCCAATAGAAAAATCAAAAAATTTTATCGGTTTTTAATAGAATAGTTCATTTTTGTATATAACCCGGATTTCTTCGCAGAATGTTTTATTAACAATTTAGTAATTATTTTGATAAACCTTAAATTTTATGATCTAACTCACAATTTTTAAATAAATGTTTATAAGAATGATGTAACATAATTGTATGGGATTTGATCATTTTGTTAAATTAATAATAATTTAAAATCTGTTCAAAGAACATTTCTAATAAAGATCCTGAATTATTATATACAAAATATTAAAAAATTTGCTGTTTTAATCACATTTTAGCCATTGGATTTATTTATTTATTTATTACAGGTTCGTCACTTCTTAACACGTAACAAGCGTTACATTTTAATTTCATTTTTTTCGGAATTAATTAAAACACGATGTTTCAAAGCGTGGAGGGTCTTAATTTGGTTATAAATAATTTATTTGAGCTTCACAATTCTCAATTCTGAACGAGTCCTTACTCCATCTGGTGGCCAAAAATGTTACCAAGCACTCTCAGGTTTTGCCTCTAAACAACTCTTTCAAATGAAAACCCTTCTATTTGCCAATTGAATCATGCCATCTACTGTCGGTCGTAGGATCGTTTTCTTTTACTTTTAAAAAAAATGTGTATAATTAAAAACAGAATCGTTGTAATTAACTTTTAATTTAGTTTAATTAAAACCGAATTTAAGGGTTTAATTTATCCTAATGTAGAGTTATAAAGTTTGTCATAGTAGGTGAAATTGATTGTATTTTCGGTGATTGCGTAAGCTAATAGAAGCTACAGCGACAAAAGTAACCCAACTGATTCGAAACCGTTTTGAATTTTGGAGAGACTGAACCAAAAATGAATTTTATCATAGCTAGAAAACCTCCAATTCTATATATTTATATATTAAATATTTCATGGAAATAGGATAGATTATAAAGATTTTAATTGTATTGAAGAAAACCAACATTTATCTGAACCTTTCGTTATTAACTGTACCAAATATTTAAATTTCCTCAATATATTGTGCTTAAAATCCCAAAAAATAATGTATTTATGCCTAAAATATTTATAAGTGGGCCAATTACGTTAATTGTCATAAGGGCGTGGCTAGGGTTCGTGGTGGCCTCAAATGTTTGGCCAAAATGTGGTCTCGTGTGAATAGTACTTAACAGGTCCCTTTCTAACCCTTTCTCCGCTAAGAATGAACAGTTGTTGTATGCCGCAGAAGGTCACTAATTAGGAGGGTCACGTACGAGCCGAGAGCGGACAAAATATTTAATATCCTTCGTGGCTGCATTTACAGCCAGTGCTATACGTGCCGCGATGTGCAAGAAGATGAGTTCCAGGCTCTCCCCAACCATCTTCTCGATTAGGCTAATTAACAACCATTAGGGACATTTTCAAATCGCAACTGCGAAAGTTACGACGCTCCGCTCACTCTACATAATATCAAATCCAGTTTCCATCTTTATGCAAATCTTCATTTTTAGAAAAATGAGATTAACATTTGTACCGAATGTGAAACACCAGAAATATATATTACTAGGAGTTTATAATATGTCTCTAGGGTCATCGTATACATCTAAGCCCTTACAGGAAACATTTATCTTCGTTGGCTCGAAATAGATTCTAAAACCGCTTGTATTACTTCTTCTAACGATCTAAAATTTAAAGCTTTCAGTGCGTAGGGAAATATCAAATTTTATCATGTTTTAAGGGAAAGTTTTCTTCAGAAAAATAAGCTGGAGCTTGTTAAGAAAAATGTTCCAAACGAGTATAGATGAATTCTTCATTTATAAGAGATCTAATCTATGAATATATGTTTGTCCGTTATAGAAATCTACAGTTTTCAACTTAGGTCAACCACATTTAGTATAGTATCTCATTTTACCCTGACTGTGGTTTTCGACAGTTACGGTCGGCAAAACCACTTTAAATAAATGAATTAATTTAATAATTAGGTATATTCGCTATATACAAGTACTACACTTTGATCTTAACCAAAGACCGAGTTTCTAACTTGCAAAACACACGAAAGAAGCTTAAATTATTGCAATTTTTAAGAAAAAAACCTTCTTCTATAGACACTAGGCCGTATAATAAAAGGCAAATTATTATGTAGTTAACGTAACATTGGTTAATATTGTCATTAACTGGTTGATTATATTGGATACGGTGCCACGCGTGGAGATACTTATTGCAGCGTGTAGAAAAATTATAACGTGCCACTTTAATTGGTTACTTTTAAGTTAGTTTATTTAGTGTTAGTCTTTAGTGTATTAAAAATTGTTAAAGAAATGAATAAAATTGTATAATTAATTTAGAATAAAAATGTATAATTAATTTAGTATAAAAGTGTAGGTTGTATGAAGTGTAAATAATATTTTGTTGTAAAATTTTGTAAACTGTAAAATAACGACCAGAAAAATCCCATTGTAAGACGAAAAGAGCACTCCTTGGCAGAGATATTCTTCCCGAGCGGTAAAACCCGTGGATGACTTAGAAATCCTCGCATCCTTGCTGGCCCCTGTGGAGCATATATACGTCAATATATACGAACAATATGTTTGAACCCCGTATAGATACCTCGGCCAAGGAGTGGTCAAGTCAGTTGAACGGAAAAATTCTACTCCAAGCCCAAACTAAAAGGGTCTCCTGCCAAAGCAGGCAATAGCCGGTCCCGAAAGGACAAATGTTTAAATTTAATATTTTAAATAAATAATTTTTGGTTCGTCAGAACATAGCTTGTAGTTTTTTCCTGACAAACCGAGTATATTGTTTCAGTCCGATATACTCGGTGTTAAAACGCTCTCCTCAAAAAGAACCACCCAATTTCAGAAGAAATTAAAATCAATTAAAAGTTTGAATTCGGCAAACCCCGCAAAAACAATTTCTTCACAGCGTTCTATTTTCGTTTTGAATGTGTCGGAGTTTCGTCACTGTCGCTTTTTCCTTGGTTATATAAATTGGCATATTTTCCCCGGGAAATACCGAGTACCCCAACTAGTATATTTTATATTTCTGTTAACACGTGAAATCCACCTTCAACAGTAGACTATATTGAAGAAAATATAAAACCTTTCAACTATTGCGGGAAACATAATACAATCATTCCTTTAAAACTATTTCCCAAACGTTTTTGTTACTGTTCGATGCCCGAAAGTTTTTTAAAAAGATAAATTTAATCCATAGACCGATAACAAAACAGAGCCACCCAATTGTCCGTGACAAAAACGATCAAAATAAGTTTTGTATTTAGTATAATGCAACTTGGCGGAGAATAGGAACAAATCTTCAAAATCAATGTAATGGAAGCTCTCGCCGATAGATTTGGCCTATTAGGGCATTTGTCGAGAGCGATGAATAGAGCTCGGACCCGGCAGAGTCCCCTGTGACCTTCGGTAATTGACCCGCGCTTCGATTCCCGAACGAATCCATATAGATCCTCCACAATTCGCGACACTGGAGTTTTTCCCCCTCCGAGATCTACGTCTCTGCACCGACAGATCGACTCTCTCGGCTCCCAGATGCGTATCTACACTTCAGCTTTTCTCCATCTGATACAATCTTCTCTTTCGTTCGACCGTGTTCGATATCGCACTCATTTTCAGGCAATATATTACAGAGTGTCTTTGCCATTCAAGCCAATGGGAACAAGTTGCGCTCTAAAACCGAATGTTGCTAATTGGATTTTTGTAAATAGCGTGTTGAATGTGGTTATCGCCACCTTTACCAAACCTTTCTATGGATATACCTCTAAAGCGGATTTATGACTAGTTAGTATTAACTCTGGCCGATAGGCCAGAGTTATTTATGGGCCGAACATGCTTTCCTATGGGAATCGATAGTACACTGGAAGGCAGGAAAAAATATAACTTTTTTTTTCACTTTTTGTAAAAAGACAATTATTTTCAAGGTTTTTCATGCCTAAGATTCAGCATTAGGGAGGCTAGCGGCATTATTCTTATTGTCAACAATACTTGCTTCACACATTAAAATTGCAATAATTTACAAGGTTTACTCGGCAGTAAATAAGAGTACACCAATTGCTTTCCTTCATAGACTCATTTCTGACATAAGTCTGCTTTCATTGGCTGGGAAGTTCCTGAGCTAGCAACCCTGTTACAAAATTCCAAAATAAAATGGCGGACCGCCATGTCGCCTTAAACTAGTGTTATAACTTTTCGGTTTTTAAAAACGTATTATTTATAAATAAATTTCGTTATTTAATTGAAAATTATTATTAATAAACAATTGTATTAACGTTAATTATTTAAAATTTTAACTAATATTTAGAACTTTAGGGTAAGTTTTAATAATAATTAAATAAAAATTCGCGCAACAAAGATTGTAGAATTATACGCCATTAGATGGCATTGTATTTCACTTCATTACTATTGTATTCCGTTGTTATATTTCATTATTATACTTCACTCTTATACTTGAGTATTATTTGCATTATTTTTAACTAGTACATAACTTTGCTAATATTAGGTCTGTCTGTTTTTTCCATCCTTTGAAATAACTAGTTTACCTTTGTATTTTTACCAAATTTGTATTTTACCAAATTTGCATTTTCTACCAAATCTGTTTTAAATGATACTACTCCATGTATTTTAAATTTGTTTTGCTGTGCTCTTTGTGAGCCGCCCTGTTACAAAAGGGTGTCGAAGACGGCAACAATAAAACCTTAAAACCTTAAAACCTAGGATGTAGTAGGATATACATTATTTCAGCTCAGGGGCCTTGTAATTTGTTGAAAAGTAGAAACTCTGACTAGCTTGCTATTGAATTACAAAGAGTTCTAAATTTAGAATATAAAACTGTGACTATAAGTGAAGATAAGTGTTAAAAATAATTCTGTTAAATTTGCAGTTGAAAAGCCAGTCCTTTTCTTCAGTTTTAATATATTTTAGACTGGAAACGAAGAGTGACAGCAATGGTTAAAATTATAGTGGGCACTGATCAATTTGACCCCATTTTTGTTAACAGTGTGAGGTCTCAGTACTTTGTTTCTAATTTCAGGATTTCTGGTAAATTTACAGTAGAAAAATCAATGAGCCGAGCAACATTCTTCAGTTAAAATTGATTTTATAGTAGAAATTAAGTAATTTAGTGAACGAGTGATACTAATGGATAGTACCATTGCTAAGGAAGCAAAGTACATGTACACTGTGGCCCACAAAATGCTTTTTTTTTCAAAAAAATTCCACTTGTTCTTTAATTAACTAATTTAGAGACTAAAAAAATTACTTGATTAAATTGTGTTTTTCCCAACTGGAAATGTAACTGAATCTGGTAAATTTTAGTTTGAAAATGCATGAATCAAGTATTGAAGTTAATGATTTGGTTGTGCAAAGTGAAATTTACTAAATTTAAAGAATTTTGATAACTACACATTTGGAAAGGCACGAATCAAGAATTATTATTGTGAAATTTATGATATCTCTGTAGCTCCTACCTTTAATTGATAAAATTTTAAGAATTCTTATGAAATTGAAACTCTAGCCTTCAACATTTTTAATATTGCTTCTTTACATTTTGACTTGAATCAAAGTGTAGGATCTGTCATTAACAAAACTAAAATTTTTTTACTATAAACTTATAAAGTGAAAAGTTATAAATTGTTTATTCAAAGTGACCTACAAATAACAGTATTAAGTTATTGATTATTGGATCTTGTAACTGAATGATTACTTATGGCTTATATTTACAATAATAATTTCTACGGTAAATTTGCCCTGTAGGGCAGGGAAAAGAGCCAGATATTAATTAAAAATGCTTTAATCAAAGCAGTTTAAAGGTAATTTATGGGGGGAGGGGGGTGAGTTGGTACCTAGAAAGGTACAGATATTTCTTTAGATTTTAAGAGATATTTTTTGCAATCACTTTCAAAAGCCAAATATATTTTATTACATTTCATCAATTTTCCTCTCCTTTTCACAAATTGATATTCATATTTATCAGATGGAAATGTATATATTTTAAAACCCTTTCCTTAAATTTGAGCCTTGAAACTGTAACAGGAAACTGATAAAATATTAAATTACAAAGGATTACGTGTAAGTTGACCATTTAATTTGTTGCAACTCACCAAAGAAAATACACTACTAAATCAGTATAAATGTTTTGTAATATACCTAATCAAATATTTTATTAACTACATAGCCCCTAATTTGATGATTAATTTAGTATTGATCTCCACCCATTGAGATGTGAGAGAGACTGTAACTTTATAAGGGGAGTGTTATATTTTCCAGTAATATCCAGAAAACGATAAGATCTGATCAGGATTTTTATTCTAATAATAATAAAAATAATAATCAGCTAAGCTAATACCCAAGTCACAAACCACAGGCTAGCATCTTGTTAGTCATGATTCAAACTCAAATTTAATGTGAAAATATTATAAATTTAATATATATAGTTTTCAGTATAATAGTAAACTGGAGTTAAATTATTGGGTAGCATAGTACAAGTTTTAAGCAATATCAAGCCCTAAAAATAACCATAAAAACCAAGTGCCACTTCATTTTAAAATAATATAAATGCAAACTAACAGACAGAATTTATAAATTAAATGAAAGTAAAACTCGCTTACATATTAATTAAATACAAATAAAAAAGCATGATTATTACTTTACAATAACTATGTACTTATTAATTTATTCAAACTAGTGACGACACCGTAGCAGACGACTGTTTTAAAACAAAGGGCCAGATATAAGGTTATTAAAGTAAAAATCTGCTTCCTATGAGTATGAAGGTTTCGTTATTTGGAATACGTGAATTTTGCTGTGTCTCTTCTCGCTATTTTCATAAGGAAAAAGCTCGAACTTTTTAAAAGTGAGCGATTTCCTATATAGTCCCCTCCCCCCCCCCCCGAATAGAAAAACCTGGACGTACACGCGTATTAAAAATTGTTAAAAATATTTAATAAGTTTACCATGGAACATAAATTAAATATTTATAAGTACACGCGTATTCCTTTGCATTTTAATATTTTTATCAGTTTCCTGTTACAGTTTCAAGGCTCAAATTTAAGGAAAGGGTTTTAAAATATATACATTTCCATCTGATAAATATGAATATCAATTTGTGAAAAGGAGAGGAAAATTGATGAAATGTAATAAAATATATTTGGCTTTTGAAAGTGATTGCAAAAAATATCTCTTAAAATCTAAAGAAATATCTGTACCTTTCTAGGTACCAACTCACCCCCATCCTCCCATAAATTACCTTTAAACTGCTTTGATTAAAGCATTTTTAATTAATATAGATAAGCTGTGAAAAAGAATATTTAGTAAAGATTTCATTGGTTGTCATTAGCAAATGTCTGATTTCTCTAAAATAGGTTTATAGAATATATTTAGCAAATGAGTCATTTTTCTAAAATAGGTTTTTAGAATATCTTTAGCAAATGAGTCCTTTTTCTAAAATAGGTTTTTAGAATATCTTTAGCAAATGAGTCATTTTTCTAAATTTAGAATATATTTAGCAAATGAGTCCTTTTTCTAAAATAGGTTTCTAGAATATCTTTCGCAAATGAGTCCTTTTTCTAAAATAGGTTTCTAGAATATCTTTCGCAAATGAGTCCTTTTTCTAAAATAGGTTTCTAGAATATCTTTCGCAAATGAGTCCTTTTTCTAAAATAGGTTTCTAGAATATCTTTCGCAAATGAGTCCTTTTTCTAAAATAGGTTTCTAGAATATCTTTCGCAAATGAGTCCTTTTTCTAAAATAGGTTTCTAGAATATCTTTCGCAAATGAGTCCTTTTTCTAAAATAGGTTTCTAGAATATCTTTCGCAAATGAGTCCTTTCTCTGAAGTATGTTTTTATAATATCTTTAGCAAATGAGTCCTTTTTCTAAAATAGGTTTTTAGAATATCTTTAGCAAATGCGTACTTTTTCTAAAATAGGTTTTTAGAATATCTTTAGCAAATGAGTACTTTTTCTAAAATATGTTTTTAGAATATCTTTAGCAAATGAGTCCTTTCTGTGAAGTATGTTTTTATAATATCTTTAGCAAATGAGTCATTTTTCTAAAATTACAGTAGCTTTGGACCATATTTTTTATATAATATAATATTATAACATAGCATAGCATAGCATAGCATAACATAGCATAACATAGCATATCATGGCATATCATATCGTAGAATAGCATAACATATAATATCATATCATACCATATCATATCATAGCATAGCATCGCTTGGCACAGCACAGCATATCGTATAATATAATATAGGCCAAACTCCACCTAAATTGACTACGCCTTATTAGAGATTATAGTTGGTAAATATAATAATAATATATATAATAATGATAGGCCTTCCAAATTGAAGCTGACTATTTTAATAATTATATAATAATTATATTAATAATCGAAGTCCACTTAGTAAAGTTTCTCTAATTATTTCCCGGTCCCTTATTATTTGGGATATTCAGCATTTTAGTAGTAGCCATTGCCACCAATAGATGGCAAACGAATCACTTTTCGCTTAAAATCGCTTTCATTCAGAATAATTTTTTCCGGATACATTTGGTCAATTTTTAAGCAATTTTTTTTTGATAGACTCGCTTGAAACCGATACATTTATTTCAATGCGATATAGAAAGAACTTTCTTCATAATGCGAACGAGACGGATCAACGACTGGCGAAGGGGGGTGGAGTTGGGAGTTTCCCCTTTTACAAAACGCGGCGGCGTGCCGACAGGTAGCGCTACGGTTCCTTCCTGTGGAAATGTTACCGGAAATAAGAATGCTTCCTGAACGTACCAGCCGCGCTATTAGGAGGGGGGGGGGGGGGGGCTCAAGCTCTTTCGGTGGCTTTTGACCCGATACAATATATTTATAACGAAATATATATAAAAAAGGCAACAACTTATAAGACTTTTTCTCCAATTGCAATCGCTTTCTGATCCCCTTTAGCCACGAAAGCACGTGTAAGCTATTACCGTTTTTATCATTTCGAGAAAAAGGAGTCAGGATGGACCTCGCCAAGTAAAATCCTCCGGAACCCCAGGGATTCGGAGCTTGAGAAAATACGAGAAGTACCTTTCTTCCAAAAGACCAGGGGTTGGAGGGGGGAATTAAAGGGGGCATCCAGTTGCCCCCGGAGAGTTTCGGCAGCCCTGGTTTCTGTGAAGACCTTAAAACGGAGGGAAAAGAGTTGGGAGTAAAATTAAGGGAGCGAATTCAAGCCCAAGAGTTGTGTTTCCTTCGACTCTCGCTCGCCCTATTGTGTGTGGATGTGTGCTTTTTTTACCTTTTAAAGGTTTCGTTTTTCCTCCCTCGTACGCTTGATGATTCGCTTCCGGAAAGTACCCCTGCTTTCCTTTTAAGCTAATGACTTATTGCCTGGTTTATACCTCTTTTTTTCAGTATATGTTTATACCATATTATTAAGCTTTAGTTTCTAAAAGTAGGAAATGTATAAGTTCTAAACTTTCCTGTACAGTTTCATTGCAATTTATTTGTAACCAAATCTCCAGCGCTCTATTGATTTGTAAAAGCGAGACATTTTTTATTTTATTTTTGGTCTATACGTACGCGTTCTACGTTTAGAGCTACTTAATCTCAATTGTAAAGGTGTATTTTAGGTAGAGGTCGGCGTTCGATTAATTTTTATCCATGGATAAAATAAGTTCGGCGATATTTAAATAATATTTATTTAAATAACCAATATTTGAATAATTATTGTAAAATGTTTAAATAATCGAAAGTGGATAAGCCTATTATTTAAACAAAACAAACAATTATTTAAATAAATACCATTTTAATGAAAATAAATGCTTGGTTGCGTAAAAAATAATAATAAATAAGTTAAAATTATATTATTTTTACCAACTTTTGTTAAATAAATCGGAAATTTTGTGGATAATGAATAAACAATTCCGAGCACTAATTTTACGATTACTTACACGTTCGTAAATTTGGTCTATTTTTAACCTACTAGCGCCTGTAGAAGTGTTCCATACGCGCTACATCGGTGTTCTGGGATAAGTACGCGACCAGGGGCTTCACGTTTCCTCTTTCCCAATTTTAAGATAAATAAAAATAGACCAATAAATGTGAATCTTGGTCAATTATCTTTGTCGTAAATTATATTTATCCTTGTAGTGTCTTTTCTGGCAGCACTGCGAAATAGAAAGAAATAAAGACTCCCACCCATCTTTAATCCTTGATTGCTTAATCACCGCGAAATATCGATTTGGGTCGGTGCAAAAGGTAAAAAGAACAGGGTATACTTGAGACGCGATTATCTTAAGGGCTGGTATAAAAGCCCAGGTTTCACTCAGGGATAATGGAAACTATACCGTTATGTTATTGTTTAGTTTATATTTTACACACTCATCGTCTTCTAATTAAGATTATTTTGTAAACATTTCACATAAAAAACTAAACATTACAATTAATTCTAATAAATTCCTTTGAGCTATATAGAGACTTTACCGGACAAAATAGGCTTTTTTTCTGTAGATAATTCTAAAGAAAAACATTTAAATAATCATTAAGAGTAACGTCTTTTTTCCGTAGTCTTTCCCAAAGACATTTCGTTAAAGAAACTTATTTTAAAAGGTCTTAAGTTATTTTAAATTTTATTTAATAAAACTGTAATATTCATTTTCTTTCAACTTCACGATTTTAGAGAAAATTATTGGAAAGGTTTTTAAGATAATACTCAAGTTATATTAAAGATGATTCATATCTTTAGAAAAATCAACTATCCTAAAGATATTCTATAAAGTTAGTGTATAGCCAAGAAATAGCTTTGCCCCAAAAAGGAACATCTTAGATGTTAAGAAAAGTTCGACTGTTAATCACACGGATCATCTCAACAGTCATTCTCCCGACAGCAGATATAAATACATTCTTTAAATCATCAAAATGCTTCATTTTCCACGTTACTATGTTTTTAATCTAAGACAACGGTGAAGGGTCGGACATTCAATGACATCTCGTACACTTCCAAAAAAAATCCGAAATCCGGAGATTTTTTCCAAATCTCAAAATTTGGCAAGAAATCCTGAAATCCGACGGGAAATCTCGAAATTGCCAAATTGATAAATCCCGAAATCCGGGACAAAAGTCAAGAAATCCGAAATCCAACAGGAAATCTTGAAAAACAGCGAGAAATTGAGAAATTGGACAAGAAATCCCGAAATCCGACGAGAGATAACTAAATCAAGAAATTGCAAAAACGCGAAATCCAACGAGAAATCCCGAAATACGACGTGAAATCTTGAATCCAGCGAAATATCGAGAAATCGCAAAATGCTGAAATCCGACCAGAAATCGTGAAATCTCTAAATCCGACGAGAAATTGCGAAATCCTGGACAGAAGTTAAGAAATCCGAAATAAAACAAGAAATCTTGAAAAACAGCGAAATATCGAGTCATCCGACCTGAAATCCGAAGAGAAATCCCGAAATACGAAGAGAAATCCCGAAAGCCAACGAGAAATCCCGAAATCCGATGATAAATCCAGAAATCCGACGATAAATCCCGAAATCCGAAGAGAAATCCCGCAATCCGAAGAAAAATTACGAAATCGAAGAGAAATCCCGAAATCCGAAGAGAAATCCCGAAATCCGAAGAGCAATACCGAAATCCGAAGAGAAATCCCGAAATCCGACGAGAAATCCCGAAATCGAAGAGAAATCCCGAAATCGAAGAGAAATCCCGAAATCCGACGAGAAATCCCGAAATCGAAGAGAAATCCCGAAATCCGATGATAAATCCAGAAATCCGACGATAAATCCCGAAATCCGAAGAGAAATCCCGCAATCCGAAGAAAAATTACGAAATCGAAGAGAAATCCCGAAATCCGAAGAGCAATCCCGAAATCGAAGAGAAATCCCGAAATCCGACGAGAAATCCCGAAATCGAAGAGAAATCCCGAAATCCGAAAAGAAATCCCGAAATACGAAGAGAAATCCCGAAATCGAAGAGAAATCCCGAAATCCGATGATAAATCCAGAAATCCGACGATAAATCCCGAAATCCGAAGAGAAATCCCGCAATCCGAAGAAAAATTACGAAATCGAAGAGAAATCCCGAAATCCGAAGAGAAATCCCGAAATCCGAAGAGCAATACCGAAATCCGAAGAGAAATCCCGAAATCCGACGAGAAATCCCGAAATCGAAGAGAAATCCCGAAATCGAAGAGAAATCCCGAAATCCGACGAGAAATCCCGAAATCGAAGAGAAATCCCGAAATCCGATGATAAATCCAGAAATCCGACGATAAATCCCGAAATCCGAAGAGAAATCCCGCAATCCGAAGAAAAATTACGAAATCGAAGAGAAATCCCGAAATCCGAAGAGCAATACCGAAATCGAAGAGAAATCCCGAAATCCGACGAGAAATCCCGAAATCGAAGAGAAATCCCGAAATCCGAAGAGAAATCCCGAAATACGAAGAGAAATCCCGAAATCCAACGAGAAATCCCGAAATCCGATGATAAATCCAGAAATCCGACGATAAATCCCGAAATCCGAAGAGAAATCCCGCAATCCGAAGAAAAATTACGAAATCGAAGAGAAATCCCGAAATCCGAAGAGAAATCCCGAAATCCGAAGAGCAATACCGAAATCGAAGAGAAATCCCGAAATCCGACGAGAAATCCCGAAATCGAAGAGAAATCCCGAAATCCGAAGAGAAATCCCGAAATACGAAGAGAAATCCCGAAATCCAACGAGAAATCCCGAAATCCGATGATAAATCCAGAAATCCGACGATAAATCCCGAAATCCGAAGAGAAATCCCGCAATCCGAAGAAAAATTACGAAATCGAAGAGAAATCCCGAAATCCGAAGAGAAATCCCGAAATCCGAAGAGCAATACCGAAATCGAAGAGAAATCCCGAAATCCGACGAGAAATCCCGAAATCGAAGAGAAATCCCGAAATCCGATGATAAATCCAGAAATCCGACAATAAATCCCGAAATCCGAAGAGAAATCCCGCAATCCGAAGAAAAATTACGAAATCGAAGAGAAATCCCGAAATCCGAAGAGAAATCCCGAAATCCGAAGAGCAATACCGAAATCGAAGAGAAATCCCGAAATCCGACGAGAAATCCCGAAATCGAAGAGAAATCCCGAAATCCGATGATAAATCCAGAAATCCGACGATAAATCCCGAAATCCGAAGAGAAATCCCGCAATCCGAAGAAAAATTACGAAATCGAAGAGAAATCCCGAAATCGAAGAGAAATCCCGAAATCCGATGATAAATCCAGAAATCCGACGATAAATCCCGAAATCCGAAGAGAAATCCCGCAATCCGAAGAAAAATTACGAAATCGAAGAGAAATCCCGAAATCCGAAGAGAAATCCCGAAATCCGACGAAAAATCCCGAAATCCGACGAGAAATCCCGAAATACGAAGAGAAATCCCGAAATCCAACGAGAAATCCCGAAATCCGATGATAAATCCAGAAATCCGACAATAAATCCCGAAATCCGAAGAGAAATCCCGCAATCCGAAGAAAAATTACGAAATCGAAGAGAAATCCCGAAATCCAACGAGAAATCCCGAAATCCGATGATAAATCCCGAAATCCAACGAGAAATCCCGAAATCCGATGATAAATCCAGAAATCCGACGATAAATCCCGAAATCCGAAGAGAAATCCCGCAATCCGAAGAAAAATTACGAAATCGAAGAGAAATCCCGAAATCCGAAGAGAAATCCCGAAATCCGAAGAGCAATACCGAAATCGAAGAGAAATCCCGAAATCCGACGAGAAATCCCGAAATCGAAGAGAAATCCCGAAATCCGAAGAGAAATCCCGAAATACGAAGAGAAATCCCGAAATCCAACGAGAAATCCCGAAATCCGATGATAAATCCAGAAATCCGACGATAAATCCCGAAATCCGAAGAGAAATCCCGCAATCCGAAGAAAAATTACGAAATCGAAGAGAAATCCCGAAATCCGAAGAGAAATCCCGAAATCCGAAGAGCAATACCGAAATCGAAGAGAAATCCCGAAATCCGACGAGAAATCCCGAAATCGAAGAGAAATCCCGAAATCCGATGATAAATCCAGAAATCCGACGATAAATCCCGAAATCCGAAGAGAAATCCCGCAATCCGAAGAAAAATTACGAAATCGAAGAGAAATCCCGAAATCCGAAGAGAAATCCCGAAATCCGAAGAGCAATACCGAAATCCGAAGAGAAATCCCGAAATCCGACGAGAAATCCCGAAATCGAAGAGAAATCCCGAAATCGAAGAGAAATCCCGAAATCCGACGAGAAATCCCGAAATCGAAGAGAAATCCCGAAATCCGATGATAAATCCAGAAATCCGAAGAAAAATTACGAAATCGAAGAGAAATCCCGAAATCCGAAGAGAAATCCCGAAATCCGAAGAGCAATACCGAAATCGAAGAGAAATCCCGAAATCCGAAGAGCAATACCGAAATCGAAGAGAAATCCCGAAATCCGACGAGAAATCCCGAAATCGAAGAGAAATCCCGAAATCCGACGAGAAATCCCGAAATCGAAGAGAAATCCCGAAATCCGAAGAGAAATCCCGAAATACGAAGAGAAATCCCGAAATCCAACGAGAAATCCCGAAATCCGATGATAAATCCAGAAATCCGACGATAAATCCCGAAATCCGAAGAGAAATCCCGCAATCCGAAGAAAAATTACGAAATCGAAGAGAAATCCCGAAATCCGAAGAGAAATCCCGAAATCCGAAGAGCAATACCGAAATCGAAGAGAAATCCCGAAATCCGACGAGAAATCCCGAAATCGAAGAGAAATCCCGAAATCCGAAGAGAAATCCCGAAATACGAAGAGAAATCCCGAAATCCAACGAGAAATCCCGAAATCCGATGATAAATCCAGAAATCCGACGATAAATCCCGAAATCCGAAGAGAAATCCCGCAATCCGAAGAAAAATTACGAAATCGAAGAGAAATCCCGAAATCCGAAGACAAATCCCGAAATCCGAAGAGCAATACCGAAATCGAAGAGAAATCCCGAAATCCGACGAGAAATCCCGAAATCGAAGAGAAATCCCGAAATCCGAAGATAAATCCCGAAATCCGACGAGAAATCCCGAAATCCGACGAGAAATCCCGAAATCGAAGAGAAATCCCGAAATCCGAAGAGAAATCCCGAAATCCGACGAGAAATCCCGAAATCGAAGAGAAATCCCGAAATCGAAGAGAAATCCCGAAATCGAAGAGAAATCCCGAAATCCGAAGAGAAATCCCGAAATCGAAGAGAAATCCCGAAATCCGAAGATAAATCCCGAAATCCGACGAGAAATCCCGAAATCCGACGAGAAATCCCGAAATCGAAGAGAAATCCCGAAATCCGAAGAGAAATCCCGAAATCCGACGAGAAATCCCGAAATCGAAGAGAAATCCCGAAATCGAAGAGAAATCCCGAAATCCGACGAGAAATCCCGAAATCAGAAGAGAAATCCCGAAATCCGACGAAAAATCCCGAAATCCGACGAGAAATCCCGAAATACGAAGAGAAATCCCGAAATCCAACGAGAAATCCCGAAATCCGATGATAAATCCAGAAATCCGACAATAAATCCCGAAATCCGAAGAGAAATCCCGCAATCCGAAGAAAAATTACGAAATCGAAGAGAAATCCCGAAATCCAACGAGAAATCCCGAAATCCGATGATAAATCCAGAAATCCGACGATAAATCCCGAAATCCGAAGAGAAATCCCGCAATCCGAAGAAAAATTACGAAATCGAAGAGAAATCCCGAAATCCGAAGAGAAATCCCGAAATCCGAAGAGCAATACCGAAATCCGAAGAGAAATCCCGAAATCCGACGAGAAATCCCGAAATCGAAGAGAAATCCCGAAATCCGAAGAGAAATCCCGAAATACGAAGAGAAATCCCGAAATCCAACGAGAAATCCCGAAATCCGATGATAAATCCAGAAATCCGACGATAAATCCCGAAATCCGAAGAGAAATCCCGCAATCCGAAGAAAAATTACGAAATCGAAGAGAAATCCCGAAATCCGAAGAGAAATCCCGAAATCCGACGAGAAATCCCGAAATCGAAGAGAAATCCCGAAATCCGAAGAGAAATCCCGAAATCCGACGAGAAATCCCGAAATCGAAGAGAAATCCCGAAATCGAAGAGAAATCCCGAAATCCGACGAGAAATCCCGAAATCAGAAGAGAAATCCCGAAATCCGACGAAAAATCCCGAAATCCGACGAGAAATCCCGAAATTCGGAGAGAAATCCCGAAATCGAAGAGAAATCCGGAAATCCGTCGATAAATCCTGAAATCCGACGAGAAATCCCGAAATCCGAAGATAAATCCCGAAATCCGAAGATAAATCCCGAAATCCGACGAGAAATCCCGAAATCCGACGAGAAATCCCGAAATCGAAGAGCAATACCGAAATCCGAAGAGAAATCCCGAAATCCGACGAGAAATTCCGAAATCGAAGAGAAATCCCGAAATCCGACGAGAAATCCCGAAATCGAAGAGAAATCCCGAAATCGAAGAGAAATCCCGAAATCCGACGAAAAATCCCGAAATCCGACGAGAAATCCCGAAATTCGGAGAGAAATCCCGAAATCGAAGAGAAATCCGGAAATCCGTCGATAAATCCTGAAATCCGACGAGAAATCCCGAAATCCGAAGAGAAATCCCGAAATCCGACGAGAAATCCCGAAATCGAAGAGAAATCCCGAAATCGAAGAGAAATCCCGAAATCCGACGAGAAATCCCGAAATCGAAGAGAAATCCCGAAATCGAAGAGAAATCCCGAAATCCGACGAGAAATCCCGAAATCCGAAGATAAATCCCGAAATCCGAAGATAAATCCCGAAATCCGAAGATAAATCCCGAAATCCGACGAGAAATCCCGAAATCCGACGAGAAATCCCGAAATCGAAGAGAAATCCCGAAATCCGAAGATAAATCCCGAAATCCGACGAGAAATCCCGAAATCCGACGAGAAATCCCGAAATCGAAGAGAAATCCCGAAATCCGAAGAGAAATCCCGAAATCCGACGAGAAATCCCGAAATCGAAGAGAAATCCCGAAATCGAAGAGAAATCCCGAAATCGAAGAGAAATCCCGAAATCCGACGAGAAATCCCGAAATCCGAAGATAAATCCCGAAATCCGAAGAGAAATCCCGAAATCCGACGAGAAATCCCGAAATCGAAGAGAAATCCCGAAATCGAAGAGAAATCCCGAAATCGAAGAGAAATCCCGAAATCCGAAGAGAAATCCCGAAATCGAAGAGAAATCCCGAAATCCGAAGATAAATCCCGAAATCCGACGAGAAATCCCGAAATCCGACGAGAAATCCCGAAATCGAAGAGAAATCCCGAAATCCGAAGAGAAATCCCGAAATCCGACGAGAAATCCCGAAATCGAAGAGAAATCCCGAAATCGAAGAGAAATCCCGAAATCCGACGAGAAATCCCGAAATCAGAAGAGAAATCCCGAAATCCGACGAAAAATCCCGAAATCCGACGAGAAATCCCGAAATTCGGAGAGAAATCCCGAAATCGAAGAGAAATCCGGAAATCCGTCGATAAATCCTGAAATCCGACGAGAAATCCCGAAATCCGAAGATAAATCCCGAAATCCGAAGATAAATCCCGAAATCCGACGAGAAATCCCGAAATCCGACGAGAAATCCCGAAATCCGACGAGAAATCCCGAAATCAGAAGAGAAATCCCGAAATCCGACGAAAAATCCCGAAATCCGACGAGAAATCCCGAAATTCGGAGAGAAATCCCGAAATCGAAGAGAAATCCGGAAATCCGTCGATAAATCCTGAAATCCGACGAGAAATCCCGAAATCCGAAGATAAATCCCGAAATCCGAAGATAAATCCCGAAATCCGACGAGAAATCCCGAAATCCGACGAGAAATCCCGAAATCGAAGAGAAATCCCGAAATCCGAAGATAAATCCCGAAATCCGACGAGAAATCCCGAAATCCGACGAGAAATCCCGAAATCGAAGAGAAATCCCGAAATCCGAAGATAAATCCCGAAATCGAAGAGAAATCCCGAAATCCGAAGAGAAATCCCGAAATCCGACGAGAAATCCCGAAATCGAAGAGAAATCCCGAAATCGAAGAGAAATCCCGAAATCGAAGAGAAATCCCGAAATCCGACGAGAAATCCCGAAATCAGAAGAGAAATCCCGAAATCCGACGAGAAATCCCGAAATCAGAAGAGAAATCCCGAAATCCGACGAAAAATCCCGAAATCCGACGAGAAATCCCGAAATCGAAGAGAAATCCCGAAATCGAAGAGAAATCCCGAAATCGAAGAGAAATCCCGAAATCCGACGAGAAATCCCGAAATCAGAAGAGAAATCCCGAAATCCGACGAGAAATCCCGAAATCCGACGAGAAATCCCGAAATCGAAGAGAAATCCCGAAATCCGACGAGAAATCCCGAAATCGAAGAGAAATCCCGAAATCGAAGAGAAATCCCGAAATCCGACGAGAAATCCCGAAATCAGAAGAGAAATCCCGAAATCCGACGAAAAATCCCGAAATCCGACGAGAAATCCCGAAATCGAAGAGAAATCCCGAAATCGAAGAGAAATCCCGAAATCGAAGAGAAATCCCGAAATCCGACGAGAAATCCCGAAATCAGAAGAGAAATCCCGAAATCCGACGAAAAATCCCGAAATCCGACGAGAAATCCCGAAATCGAAGAGAAATCCCGAAATCGAAGAGAAATCCCGAAATCGAAGAGAAATCCCGAAATCCGACGAGAAATCCCGAAATCAGAAGAGAAATCCCGAAATCCGACGAAAAATCCCGAAATCCGACGAGAAATCCCGAAATCCGACGAGAAATCCCGAAATCGAAGAGAAATCCCGAAATCGAAGAGAAATCCCGAAATCGAAGAGAAATCCCGAAATCCGACGAGAAATCCCGAAATCAGAAGAGAAATCCCGAAATCCGACGAGAAATCCCGAAATCCGACGAGAAATCCCGAAATCGAAGAGAAATCCCGAAATCCGACGAGAAATCCCGAAATCGAAGAGAAATCCCGAAATCGAAGAGAAATCCCGAAATCCGACGAGAAATCCCGAAATCAGAAGAGAAATCCCGAAATCCGACGAAAAATCCCGAAATCCGACGAGAAATCCCGAAATTCGGAGAGAATGCCCGAAATCGAAGAGAAATCCGGAAATCCGTCGATAAATCCTGAAATCCCACGAGAAATCTCGAAATCACGGCAATAAATCTGGAACAAAAGTTAAGAAACCCGAAATCCAACAAGAAATCTTGAAATCCAGCGTGAAATCACCGGATTTAAAAATCCTATACACATTGTTTGGTGAATGTCCAACCCCTCGGATAAAACGGTAATGTCATTCATAATAAAACGTCGAAGTGTGCGTGAATTCTACACCGATAATCCGTTGGGAGGCGGGAGGGGAAAATACGTACTCGTCCATAGGCGGCGCTTCCAAATTTAGCGATGAAAGTAACGCGAGAAGGAACTGGAATGAAACGGGTTGTATTTTCCTTTTGACGAGCGGCGATGAATAGAGACGCGCAACTTTGGTAGCCTTCTAGAACAATTACGCCGCGGAACAAAAGCTCTTCTCGTAAAAGGCTATAATTAGTAGAGGATGAAAGGGGGGGAGAAACGGAGGGGGGGGACACACTGCCTCTCCGAATCATCCAGCAAAAACCAGGAAAAGGAATTGTTCGCCGCCTGTACACTCCGCAATTCATCAAAGCGAGCGAATGGAAACATTTCTAATCTCGATAGAGACCCCAAGCGGCCGTTTCTCTTCGGCGCTTAGATCTACCTAAACCAGAGGACGTACATGGGCTATCTTTACTAAATGGCGATCATGACCTTCAAAAATGGTCATCTTAACCTTCAAAAGGATTCCCTAAAAAATGAATTAAAATTTATAGCCAGGGCTCAGTTAACTTGCCCCCCCCCCCCAAATACTGTGTTAAAAAACTAACAAGTTGATTGAAAGGCACCCATTACGCACCATTATGCACCACAGTCGAATCATTACATCAAATAAAAATGGGTTGGGGGGGGGACTGGGGTTAACCTATAGCCCCCACTTTTTTAATTCGAAAATTTAAAAGGTCCAAAATTGAAAAATAAAGTTATTTCCTTAACTAGTATAGTGCCTAGTGTTCGGAATTGTTTATTCATTATCCACAAATTTTGCGATTTATTTAAAAAACGTTGGTAAAAAGAATATCATTTTAACTTATTTAATTATGTTTCTTACGCAACCAAGCATTTATTTCAATAAAAGTGGTATTTATTTAAATAATTGTTTGTTTTATTTAAATAATAGGCTTATTCACTTTCGATTATTTAAACATTTTGCAATTTTTATTCAACTATTGGTTATTTAAATAAATATTATTTGAATATAGCCGAGATTATTTTATTCATTGATAAAAATTAATCGACTGCCGACCTCTAAATTAGTGCCTAATTTAAAGAAGTTGGTGCATAATGGTGTGTAATGGGTGCGTTTGAATGGCACCATTTTCGATGCTAATGGTGAAAGGGGGGGCTGGGGTTAACCTACCCCCCCCCCAATTAATATTTGATGTAATGCTATAGGGATAAGGGTGCGTATGATTTGACTGTGGTGCATAATGGTGCGTAATGGGTGCGTTTGATTGGTTATCAAGTTTTAGGGAAAAGTGGAAGGGGGGGGGCTCGGATAAAGTTGCCCCCCCCCCCTTGAAATTGCAATTTCTTACTGAACACCATGGGTGCGTAATGGGCTACTGATGGTGCATAATGGGTGCCTTTCAATCAACTTGTTAGTTTTCGAACACAGCGTTTGGAGGGGCCAAGTTAACTGAGCCTTGTAGAAGTTGATTAAAATAAACAAGGCGATAATGATGTTGAAAATGGTGCTGTCGACCTTTAACTTGGAAATTAGAATATCACCACATTATTTAAACTAGTGTTGTTACTATTCCGGAAAAATAAAATGCGGAAAATTTTCCGCAAATCGGAAAAATAAAAAATTTAAACATAAATTACTTTTTAAGGGTTTTTATTTTGCAGTATAAACATTCACCAGTAATTTTTCCAAATTTTGTAGATTTCATAAAATAAATATCAAGAGTTCGTTTACCCATGGTTAGTGGGGAAAACGTCCAGGCAGTTATTCTTGATAACTTGATACCTCGCTTGTTACGGAGGACTTTGAAGACTTTAAAGTTTAAACTAGTCTTGAGGTTTAGTTTTACTTTTAGATTCGTAAAAATGAGGTGAAAATGCCGTTTTATTTAAATTTGCAAACAATATTAGACTAATCATGGAATGAAAACTTTTTTATTCTTTTCTGAAAAATACGGAAACTTTTCCGGAAAAAAGGCCTCGGAAACCTTTCCGACTTACAACACTATTTTAAACTGTTATTTTAAATTGTTATGTCAAATTATTTCGAAATAAAATGTTTCACTTATTTTTATCGGTTTTGAATAATTTTTTTAGAAACAAGGTGATTTCAAAGATTATTATTAGCAACTGACACTTGCCTTGTATTTCGCTTGTTGGAAACTAATGACGCTGATGTATCCAGAAATATACACCGGCAAGAGAGAGAGATAAAAATGATGCCGGAGAAAAATTAAAGATAATAGAGAAATATGGCAGCAGCGTGGCTGACGAGCGATTAGGAATAGCTTGTCTCTCTCTAGTTATACAGGGTGTCCACTAAACAATGCTCCACTGCTAATGATTCAAAATATATTTGTTGCTAGGAATTTTATATTTTCAGATCGCATAGCTAGCGCTGAGGGTCATTTGATGAAAGAAAATTCAATAACCTTGAATCTTGTCTTCAAGGTCATTCAAAATTTATCTCGAGAACCGTTTCGTTAAGAAGGTTGGTTCCAATTCAAAAAGTGTGCGTCATCACTTTTTAGAAACAATTTACTTTCAGTAGATTTACAAAGAGTAACCCACTCACATAGAGTGGAAGGCCCTATTGAAGCACATGAAACAACAATCCTAACGGGCCAACTTGTTTTCGAGGCGTGAATAAATATAGTCCGAAGAGCAATGGTGTGGGTTTTACATTTATTTGAGTACAAACTTACGTTACTCTGTGGAACCGACCTTATGAACCCAACGGTTCTCCGAATAAAAATTGAATGACCTTGAAGACATGGTTCAAGGTCAACAGAACTTTCATAGTCAAAGACCCCTTACCAGAGTTATTTTGTCGTTAAATTTGCAATGCCGTAGCAAAAGTACTTTCTAAATTATTAACACCTAGGCGTAATATCTTGAACATTTTTACTTAATGTTAATTTTCTTGGCTTCTTGGTGACATAATTACCAAAAGTGTGACAATCCCTGTACTATCGTATGCTAAAGGTTTAATAATAATAATAATAATAATAATAATAATAATAATAATAATAATAATAATAATAATAATAATAATAATAATAATAATAATAATAATAATAATAATCAGCTAGGCTAATACCCAAGGCACCACCCTAGGCCTAAGTCATCGAGTGACTTTTAAAGCCTTTAATTCAGGTGGCCGGGTTACAATGCGTAGGTGGGTGGTGGCAAGCCCTGCATGCCACGCGATCGAGCCAACAGCTCCCTACACTAACTATTACCGTTAACCTCAACAAGTTTTTATGCTCGACTCGAGATCGACCACATAAAAGACTATTTATTGTCGCCTTTCTGGATCTTTTTTTAGTCTATGGTATTATATCGTAGGTAGATGGCGATAGCATCTCCACAGAACGACTAAAAATCAAAAAATACACTAACTTTGACCAGTGCTACTTAGTTCCTCCGTTCCTAACTACGAGGCGTTATTTGTTGGTTTTAACTTCTTTCCCTCCCCAAGGCGTACTTTCTCTTCTCCCCTCCCAACTTGTATTTCGCTCGTAACATCCATTAAGAAATGGATCCGACTGACACACTTTTGGTAATTATGTCACTTTTGATATGGGTCAGTTCTCATCTGTATTAAGCCACTAAAACCCAAGATGTGATGACGTACATATTTCTAATTGGAACCGAGTCTCTAAATATAACGGTTTTCAAGATAAATTTTAAATGACCTTGAAGACACGGTTCAAGGTCATTAAATTTTTTCTCATCAAATGACCTCCTGCGCCGGCTACGCTATCCTTGCCAAAATAGATTTTGAATTATTAGCAGTGGAGCATTTTAGTGGACACCCTGTATATGTACTAACTCTTCCCTGCCAGCAACTCTTGTTATCGATATTTGCCGTTCTCCTCTTCAGAGGGGCCCCAAATTTAAAGTGTGGCCGGGTTGCGGGGCCTTCCTTATCTTTAATGGGAGTCAAGTTTACAAAAACGTAATGGTCCCTTTCGAAGTTGTCATTGACTAGCGCCATAAGTAACGTAATAACAATAAGTATGACATTTCCTATTGCTTTAATGCTAATTTTCTAACCGAACCTTTTTTCGGCACTGATACTCTCTTCAAGCTGAGACTTGGACTCGCGACTTACCGTTTTGGATGACTACTTTTTGATAAAATTTTAAGCCTAATATCGGAGAGCACGTTCTGGAGTCGCGAGGGGCTTTGGCTTTGTTTTGAAGCCCGCGTGCGAATCATGCGTGATAAAAAACATGAGCTCGTGGCGCCGAGAAAAACTTTTTTAATTTTTATAATTTTAGTCTAATATTCCGCCTATCTATCGGAAACCAGATATTTCGGCTTAGCGGAAGTCTCGCGTATTTTAGACACTAGAGGGCTCTGAGCTGAGAAAACATCTTGATTACGCAATAACTATGAAAATCAGTTTGGTTGTAAATCTCGTTAATTGTCATACTTATTGTTATTATGTTACTTATGCTAGCAGTCTACCGATTCGTGGTGTCCGTCCAAGATTTTCCCTCCAAACGTTTGCTCGTAATCTTTGTAATATGTAAAAACGCGACGACTAAATTTGAATAATATTTATTAGCAGAGGTGTATGTTTTATAAGTACGGTTGTTTAGGAAATAATTTTATCAAAAGCAAAGGTCACCAGAGAACAAAAATTTCCTTCTAGCGACCAAGATATTCAGTGTCGTGACACACTTCGTAAAGGCATAAGTAACATAATAAACATAAGTATATCACAGAACGAAATCGGTTAATGATAGTCTGTCGTGGAGTGATTGTACAATAGGAAGTTTACGAACAGGAAACTCGTCCCTTCCTACTCTTTCCGTTGGAAAAATAGTTGCTTAGTTAGATGGCGAGAAATACGAGCGTACACGCGTTTCGGTTTGAAATTCGAATATAAAAAATTTCTGAAATGAAGCCAGTGTTTATAATAGTTATTTTTATCCACCGATTCAATAATTCATCATTATTTTCCAAAAGTAAGCGTTATTAACACTTATGAAAGCAGTTAAATTTTCAATAGGCCTTGGCTGGTCCGTCGAAAGGCTGCTGGCGGACCTTGGATTAATAATATGTTACTGGATATAGCACTACGATTTTTAGGCGTCTCTCAAAGTTCGCCGGTAACACCCAGCCAAAACATTGTAACTCCTTGTTTTGGTGATAAAAATTTTACCACGCGGACGTGGTTTACGTTGTGGTTCGGTTACTTCGGTATGAGCGGTTAGATTTAGTTGGCTTTTATTTAATATAATGAATTGTTGGGACACCTATGAGGTATTGGGAATACCGAAGACCAAGATAGAGCCCAATCCCAGCTCCACAAGAAAGTTGCCCAATTTTATTCCTAATTATGATGATTCCTCTGGTAAGAAAGCTCTGTTTACGTTCTTTAGTCAGGAATTAAACTTTTTTTTAATTACATAGATGAACCAGAAACTGAAAGATTGGCTCAGCTCAGTTCCGAATCATCTTCATCTAGTATGAAACACGTATATTTACTGTTACTTTAATCAGAAATTAACTAATTATCAATTAGGTGAGAGTGAAACTGAACGTTTAAAAGAAAAGGAGCATCCAACGCTCACAGACACCCATTATGAAGGTGCCATAGATGAAAATATCAATTGTGAATATTCAACTAATGATGAACTACTTGATGATGAGGAAATTGAGCGGTGGTTTTCCAATATGGATAATGGAATTTGCCCTGCCAAATCTAAAACAAATACACAACCTTTGGGGACAATTACAAAGTAAATAATCTTTTAATATACCACTATTTTCAATACTCATGTTATACTACTTCCAGCATCCTAAAGCCACGTAAGTTACCAAAGAAAGTTGTGCGATGTCATATGATTGAAGGTATGAACTAGTCTTCTATCATGTAGTATATAAATTCAATAATAATTAATTAATAAATTCAGTGGATTATGAACCTACATATACACGATCTTAATGAATTGAAAGACGCTCTTCAAGAAATTTTAACAAAAACTGCATCAGATCTCCATCAAAATGAACAATTTTATAAAGAGCAAAAAGAGAACTGATAAAATCTTAAATTCTCTAAAGCATACTGTAGTAAGTGATATTATGCAATAAACATTTCTTTCTTGAAATTTATTTTAATGTGGTTTTCCTGAACTAAAGGGTTTCCAAGATTTGACTTTCAATGAAAAATTTTGGGGCATTAATACTCTCATTAGAAGGAGTATCGAAATAGGATGCAGACAACCAAGAAACATGGCCATGAATCTGAAATTACCAGTTGCTGAATCTAAAGAGACATTAATGTATGTCATTGGTGCGATTCTGAGGGCAATTTCCAGGAAGTCAGCCTTCGGTGTTGAGTTGGCTAGAAAACTTTGCACCACAAAAGATCAAGTTCCTAAAGAACTAAGAGCTTGGATTGAAGTACAAGATAGAGGAGGGTTGTTTTACCCCACTACAGAAGCTTATGATTTTTTTTTTAAATGTATAAAATAATAGGAAAATATTACGGGGAAAGTGCAATTGAAAATAGAGTCTCAAAAGACAAAGAAGAAATATTTTTAGATAGTGAGATTTTAAAGTTGTGGAGTACATTCTGTGCTAATGTGGTGCCGGAATTTCAAAAAATGCCATTATTGAACCATTGCATTCAGCGGTTCATAAATACTATCGTAAATGGACATTTGAAGAAACTAAAAGATGACTTTAAATCAAAAGCAAGGCTCAAAGCTGCGAAATCAAAAGCTAATTCTGAAGATCGACAAAGGAAACAATGGCAGCAAATGTCTGTGGGTTTCTCTAAATAGGTTTTAAAAAGAAATGTGAAGTTCTTAGTCAAGGATAATAAAGAAATTTTTTTCCTATGAACTCTTTAAAATTTATTCTAATAACCCTTCCACACAGTCTAATGACGTGTTTCCCAAAGCGCTATGACATGGGATTTTATAATTTTTCAGCATGAATAAAGTTTCACGGTTGTTCCCAATTGTGTCCACCGTGGGGTTTTCATTGGAACCGTTTGCTCCACGTTGTCTCGAGAACTCCAATTCAAGGGGATCCTGGTTGAAATTGGCGGTGAGAATAAATCTTGCACCTTTACCCAAAAGGAATTTAACAATTCCTATCATGGCTTTCGCTGTCAAAGTTTTAAGTGTTTAAATCCACGTACAAATTTCTTATTAAGATTGTGCAAAAATACTTACTCGATTGTCTTAATCCGGAAAGTGTTTCTTGTGATAGTAACATTTTCTTTTTTTCCTCTGGTTTATAATTTCCTGGTCGCTGTGCTACATCCTGCTCCCACTCGTCAAAATAACCCAAAAAGTCATTTTCGAGCCACTGGAAAAGTAAGAAATGTTAATATAAAGAATAGTTTCAAGTTTCACTAAATTGTTATTCGTACTTTTAAGCGTGAATCATTTATAGTGGAAAATGGCCTCTTGTTTGGCTTTCTCTTATGGTACGCCTCATTGAAATTACTCGTGTTAAAAATATCGAACCACTTATCGAATAGTCTTATAAATTTAACAGTTTCTCTATATTTATCTTCTCCGAATTCAGATTCAATTCCATTGGCTACTGATGAGCTCAACGACTGAGAAGCATAGCGCACCTTCATTTTGCTGTAGGAATTTAAGTAGATGTGATCAATTGTCAACTTATGCGCTTTCCTTAAGTTTCCAGCATTAAGCATTTCACTTTTGTAGAGTTCTTTGATGGGATGCCATGTTATGTTTTGTCCATTTTTATGCATCAGTCGCACCTTACAACCATCTTCGCTTGCGTAAAGACAGTTTCGTGCAGTTTTTAATAAATGTGGTGGGTCATACATAAAAAATATTGGCCGGTCTTCATCTAGACTGTAAGGATTAGTACAGATTCTAGGAATTTTATCCGTTGATTCTATGTTCTGGTTGAAGAACTTACGGTTGGTAGCTGCGCCAGGCCCTCAAGGGGTCGGAGTGTGCAATAACTGGTGGCTTTACCGGGGAGTCGGGGTCCGGCTCTTGTAACCCGTAAGGGCGGTGGCGCGCTGGGAGATGTTAGCTCCGTCCAAAGGGTCCTATCTCCGACCTCCGACTTCGGTCAGGTGTGGGCTGGATACTGGGCTTCGGCCCAGGCTAATGGAGAGGGGCCGGGCAAACTGGCCGCCTCGGCGGATTGAGTAGCCTGCTGTGGGGCTGCGGGCCTCCGTATGAGGGCACGGCAGACCCATCTCCCGGCCTTTTGGGCTCCCACCGGGATCTCCGGTGCCAGCTGTGCCGGGTTATGCGGGCTGCTGTGTGCCCGCCGTTCCCCTTTAGGAGCTCTCTCCAAAGGGCTTGGCTCCCTGCCTTTGTGGGTGGGGTGTCGGCCGGAGTTGCTAGAGCATCCGTTCTCTATCCCTCTGCTGTGTGCGAAGTGGCGGGCTGGTCGTCCCATTGTTGCACCTTCTGCTGGGTTGAGCGGCTTGCGTCGAGGGTGCGACCATCAGTAGTGGGGTTCTGCTACCCATGCTGGTTTTGTCACCTGTCCGGGCTTGTGGACGCTGGCGTAGGGCATTCTGATGATAGGCCTCCGGTGGTGTGGTTCTTTTCTTACCGGTACACCGGGCTATAAATTCTGACAACATGGTAGCTGCGCCATCTCCGATTATTGAAAGAATCTTAAAGCCCAATGACTCTAGTTTCTCAACCGCTTCCCAAATTATGGAGTTCAGATCATCAGCTGTTAAGCTATTTGTCGCAAAATGGGCAAACGGGTATTTGATGTGGCTCGTAGTCCCTCTAGGCATTAGCATTAAGACATGCGTAGCTACTCTTTTTTCTGAATATACATTCGAATCAATATTATTTATGTTATTCCTAGCTTCGTTTAGGTGAGTATAGCCTACTATATCTCCAGTGGTTTTTTTATAAATGAGTTCTACTTTGGCTTTCAATTCATCTAACAATATGCTGAAATATTGTTGAAACGGCAGCAGAGTTTCTGGTTTGATGTCATTTTTCATTTTGTTTAGAACTACATCTGAAAAGCCAATGGTTCGCTTATCCTTCGGAGTATTACGGAATAAGGTAGCGTATGATGGTAGTTGCAAGATATTTGAATTAGACAAGCTTCTGTAAGCACTTGGTGACTTATGATATTGAAATAGGCACAACTTGATGACTAGTGGGTGCCATCTCCGCCCACGTTTATCTGTCTGTTTGATTACTTTCAATTGAGTTCTTAAAAAAAGTGCGGCAAAGGAACTGTCTTCCTTTTTTGGTAACGACTTTTCTAAAATTGATTCAATGCACGAATCATCACCTTCTGGAACTCTTTGTCCTTCTACAGATATATATTTCTTTACTTTCTTTTGGAGACGTTTAATCTTTCTTTTTGAAAGTATTTCCTTTGCCTTGGAAACTTTGATCAAATCAATAAGTTCTTTTTTAGACAAACTTTTATATTTCTTATTTTTCTTCTCATGTAATGTCTTGATTTTCAAAGCGTACTTTCTTAGTTTTACACAAAACACACAGGTTTGGTTCTTAGATATCCTGATACACATTTCATCATGTATGAACATTCCACGAGACCTTTCCTTTAACAAAATCACCATTTCCTCTTTCACAACTCCACCACATACCTTTAACTTATTGATGTCTGAGAGTATGCCACAAAGTTCATCTCTATTGCAAACCTCTTGTGGTACAATGAAAAAATTGTGACTGCTCAAAATTTGACCCAAAACCGAAGCTTTAAATTCAAAGACAGCATTTATAGTCAACGTTATTTCTATTCTATTTTTTGCTTTATTGACTTTGTGTAGTTGAAGACTATTGTAATTTAGGGGTGAAAAGTTTGAAAACCAATTTGAATTGGCTTGCATTTGAAACCACTCTTCACTATTGAAAAAATTTCCAAATCTTGTGACAATAGATACTGCTTCAAGGTTATTTCCAACATGAATCGTAGATGAATCAATACTACTATTTTCCTCTAGATTTTCAATTTCTGGTTCATTGGGCATATTTGAAGCAGTTACCATTTCTTCGGCACTTGCTTGTTCAATGATGCTTCTTTCGGAAGTTATATCCTACAAAGTACATATTTACAAAATGTAATAGGTGTTACTATTAACATTTATTTTTATTAATCTAACCTGAAATCCAGAGTCAATGGACACGTGATAAATATTTTCAGTATTATCTCGATGAGAAATTGTTGATATATTTAAGTCTTGTTCCAGAAAAGTAGAAGCAGTAGGTAATTCAAGTAATGCAAGTTCTCTCCCCACTGGTTTAAGGGGTTTTCCCCCGAGATCTTCGGTTTCCCCTTCCATAAAAACTTGTTGAGGTTAACGGTAATAGTTAGTGTAGGGAGCTGTTGGCTCGAACGCGTGGCATGCAGGGCTTGTCACCACCCTCCTACGCATTATAACCCGGCCACCTGAATTAAAGGCTTCAAAAGTCGCTCGATGACTTAGGCCTAAGGTGGTGCCTTGGGTATTAGCCTAGCTGATTATTATTATTAAAAAAAAAATTCCAAAGTTGATGGTATGTCCTTTAAATGAACATTGGTACTGAGAATCACGAGTAACAGAAAGTAAGAAACTGTAGATTTCATATATACAAACTTGAATTTCCGAGTCAAGAGATGAATGATAAATATTTTCTGCTTCCACAGTTAGTTCAGTACTACCATGATTAGAAATTGGTGATTCATGTATATTATGGTCTTGTTCCAAAATAATAATAATAATAATAATAATCAGCTAGGCTAATACCCAAGGCACCACCTTAGGCCTAAGTCATCATATAGATATAGTAGGTAATTCCGAAGTCGATGGTATAGTCTATAAAAAACATTGTTTATTTTAAATACATTTACACACTGACTAAGTAGATTTCATATAAACTAACTTGTGAATGTGCAGATAGACTTAATATAGCATTAGCAATATCAGTTTTTTCGGATGTAGCTGCGTACAGAGTCACTTGACCACAATTTGCTTTTAAAATATTTGGTCCTTCGTAATCAGTTGTTGGTGGAGTTTCCAATATTGATACCACACTCTAGAATAAAAGCAATCAGTTACGATATAAACTGACTGATAAATATAATTTTCTCAATACTCACTTGGCAATAAACAGGATCTGGATTTTCTATAGAAGGACCATTTTGGCCAACAAAATGTTTGGAACACAAGTATGTGTTTTTGGTAATGTTTTCCATTTTGAAGTCAGTTCTTACCCTTTTTAGCCAGCTAAACCATTTTCTACAAATTTCAGGTCGCCTTTTTACTTTGGGAAAACCTATTTGGGGTTTGTGGCCATATCTTAAGTCACTATTGCATTTCGGATAAGCGCAATGTTTAATTCTTCCCATTTAAGTCAATTAAAAAAAGAATACTGTAAGACCTCAGCTGAAATCCAAGAAACGCGTACTAAATTTAAAACCGTTGTTTTCGAAATCTCGCGCCTGCGCCAAAGAGTTTGTCACACTTTTCGCCCGGAAAAATTCTGTCCCGCCCGCGATTTAGCAGACGACTTGAACCCGCTTTTGAGAGACGCTCTTAAATGCCTTACCGAAGGCTGTAGTGCTATATCCAGTAACATATTATTAATCCAAGGGCGGACCGTCGCCGATTTTCCGGGCAACCCTCCAAATACTAGGAGCAGTTCGCGGATTGTTGTCAGTCCGTCGGTGCGTAATGGTTTACGTTGTCATTGGCGAAAAAGACTATAAAAAAAAATTTGCATTGGGTGAATAGGAAGTGTCATACTTATGTTTATTATGTTACTTATGATAAAAGTATTAGAAACCACGCCTCTTGTCCTTTTACCATTCCCACCCATTCCCGTTGAAACAATATTCATTCCCATCTCATTTCAATTCAAATATTTCTTTTCCAACCATTCATGTTTCATTTGATATAAAATTTTCTCATCACCGCTAAATCCCTACCATTACCACCCATTCGCGAGCGCGTTATCAAAAAACGTATTCTTTTCCATCCATTCCATAGCCTAAAATAATATATTCCCACCCATTCCCACCGTATTCCCACGGTCACCGCGGGGTAGGCAACAAAATCCGCTTCCACGCAACTATCTACTGAATGCAATCTTGGCAAAATAAAATATATTAACTATCACACATTATTTAGACTTACGATAATCGATTGATTACGGCATAAGTATGACAATTAACGAGATTTACAACCAAACTGATTTTCATAGTTTTTGCGTAATCAAGATGTTTTCTAGCACAGAGCCCTCTAGTGTCTGAAATACGCGAGCCTTCCGCTAAGCCGAAATATCTGGTTTCCGATAGATAGCCGGAATATTAGGCTAAAATTATAAAAATTAAAAACGTTTTATCGCGTTTTTTTTTATCACGCGTGATTCGCACGCGGGCTTCAAAACAAAGCCAAAACCCCTCGCGACTCCAGAACGTGCTATCCGATATTAGGCTTACATTTTTATCAAAAAGTAGTCATCTAAAACGGTAAGTTGAGAGTCCAAGTCACAGCTTGAAGAGAGTATCAGTGCTGAAAAAAGGTTCGGTTAGAAAATTAGCATTAAAGCAATAGGAAGTGTCATACTTATTGTTATCATGTTACTTATGATAACGGTAATAGTTAGTGTAGAGAGCTGTTAGCTCGCGTGGCATGAAGGGCTTTCCACCACCCTCACCACCCTCCTACGCATTGTAACCCGGTCACCTGAATTAATGGCTTTAAAAGTCGCTCGATGACTTAGGGTATTAGCATAGCTGATTATTATTATTATGTTTTTATTTAGAAAGAGAAAAATCAATCTATATTTCAGAATAAAATTAAATCAAGTTAGAAGAACATCTTTATTCGTACTTCAACCTTTTTTCGTGTACTCCAGCCTATAAATAAGCTATATTTAAATGTCCTCGGACCAAAAAGAACTCAATTAGCTTCTGCATCACGTTCCGTTTTCCATTTGAAGATTGCCACTATTGAGAGTTCCTTATTTCCCGCTCTTAAAATCTATATGGTGGGCCGCCTATATCTGGAAAGAATCAAAGAAACGGAGGAAAAAATCCCGGGAAGAGGAAGAGGATGGGATGATAAAGGCGGCGGAATTCTCTTTCTTCCTTCTATTGCATTCATCTTCACGCTAGAGTAAACTTCAATTAATTTTAAAACGGGGGAAAACTGGTTGGCCGAGGCCCAGGGGTTGCTGACTTGACTGCCGCCGTTCACTCGAGAGAAAAAGATTTCTTATATAAATAGATCCATCGAGGAAAGTCTTCTTGTTACCTTTTTAATCTTACAATCTAATATAGTTTTCCACTTTTATATATATATATAACAGAGTATTGGAAGAGCAAAGATGTGGTTTTCTGTCCCGCTCTTGTAATTAAGTAACAACGAATGTTTTTGATCACAGTTTGGGATTAAGTTTGTAATTTGTAAAGGATTCTATATTAAATAGTTTTAGGATTTAAGTTCGAGCCGGTTAACGGATAGCAAATACCATAAATTTAATTCGAATGTCTGTAAAAATAATTGTAAGATTTTGTCACGTGAATTGCTTTGTGCGCTTGTTGACAAATTTGCAAGGTTTTGTCACGTTAATGCCTTTGTTCTCCTGTTGACAAATTTGTAAGATTTTTTCACGTGAATTGCTTTGTGCTCCAGATGACCAATTTGTAAGATTTTTTCACGTGAATTGCTTTGTGCTGCAGATTACCACTTACTAAGATTTAGTTCCGTGATTTACTGTATGCTCCAGATTACTGAATTGTATGATTTTTTCACGTGAATTGCTTTGTGTTTCAGATTACCATTTACTAAGATTCAAGATTACTGAGGTCTAAGATTTGTCACTTGAATAACGGTTTGTTCTAGATTACTGAGCTCTAAGATTTTGTCACTTGAATTTCTTTGTACGCTAGATAAACAAAATATTTGATTTTTACGCGTTCAATGCTTTCATTAACTTTTGGTAATTTTCCATTTTCGTAGACTTTTAAAACTGTAATCCAGACTCCTTTAGAAATGTCCTTCAAGACATATGAAGTAGTAGCTATATCAAATAATTTCGAAAACATATTTCCAAAAGTCCAACAAGATCATCAGAATTTAAAACTGTCGTAAAGCAACGAGCTAAGACTGCTAAATATGTCGTAAAACTGAGAGATAAATATATAATAAACAAACGGGTCTTCGGAGACGCCAACGCCATCTAGGCAGATTTTGTTTCAAAATACTTCCATTTTGACGTGCGAGTTGGCCGACGGGGCGTAGAAGGCAAACCCTACCGGCCCTAATTTGCAATTATAATTTTGGTTTTCCTTAAATCTGTGAAAAGCGAGAGGGTCCCCTTTCGGGTTCTAACGTGAAAACTTGGCTCCTCCGTCCGAGCGTAAGCGCATTTCTTATTACGCGGAGGAGAAAACTACTTTGGCCTACACACACTTTGAGGAACCTACAGAAAGTAATTAAATTTTAGCAACGAAAATTGAGCGCCCAGAACAGCGAACGGGGAGATTCAATTTACATAAATCGTCAAAAGAGGAAAAAATCTCTTCTCGCTTTTAATAAGGTCGAGAGCGACTTGTTGTCCGAATCTGGTGATTCTTAGAGGCAGAGCCGACTCTTCAGAGTGTGCGGAAGAGGAAAGATTTTCTGTTTAGTTTAAGGAAAAGGCGACCGTAGTGGATGGTGGCGCTGCCTGTCTTTGATATACGAGAGGCGCAACCGTTACCTTAGTAACCGATCGATCCTACTGAGAGAGATCTCTCGCCGTAAGGGTTAGAACGGTTAAGGTTTAGAGAAAGACGGTTTTCAAATAAGGGAAAGCGCCATCTAGGAGTAAGATTCGACACAGCTATTTCCCCCCAAGCGCGCCGTCTACGGATTTTTTTCTTTTGGAGAGACAAAATTTCTCACCCGAGATTTCTAAATTGAAGATAGCTCGTTCCTTTCCTGCAGCGCTCTTTTTTTCGGAGGCTTTAGGTGTGCGCTCGAATTGAATGCCCAGGGATAAGAAAAAAGAAGGTTAGCGGACGGAGAGGTCGAGTTTTCTTTTAGCTTTGGCGCGCGTGACAAGTTGAATTTGAGAAAGGCTACAGTGTCTCCTTTTTCTGACGTTCTTACAAGTGAGATTCCGCTTCTGTTCCTTATTTTTATACCGCGGCCCGATTTATAAAAGGAAGTAGAAAAGGATTACAGGTCTACGAACGATACGAGAGTGTCTTCGATTTCAAAATAAACCCAAGTCGAAATAGCCTTTTTTACTAATAAGCCGATTCTACTCGCGAGGAGAGTACCCGAGGTGATTATGGCCGATTTTGTTCAAAGTCGGCCGTCATATAGACCTATATGAGATATGAAATTCCCCAAAAGGAGATATTACACTACCCATTAGATTTGCCGTGGCAACCGAAAATGTTTTTGACCACTTAAAACAAAAACAAATACATTTAAAAAGGCATGGGATTTTCTCGGTTTCACCTACGAAAATGTTATAAAAATTTGAAAATCACGAAATGGGTATTTTGGACCACATTTAGGTAAATTTCGTCAAGTTTAGGTAGATTGGAAATCTTTAGGGTAAAATTGTAACACTTTTTGGGTAAAATAAGGAAAAAATCTGATTTTTGTTTTAAGTGGTCAAAAACATTTTCAGCTGCCATGGTAAATCAAATGGGTAGTGCAACGTCTCCTTTTGGAAAATTTCATATCTCATATAGGTCTACATTACGCCCGACTTTGAACTGTATCTTACTTTTACAAGTCTGGCAGCGCGTTGTATAGTATCCAGAAGAATTTCGAATTTTCCAGCGCGCGTGCAAATCGCGCGTGCTACGATAATAATAATAAAACTCAGTTTTGTGACGTAAGAGAAACATTTTACATTTATATATATTTTTTTAAATTTCTGCTAAAAGGTGCTTAAGCAACAGCTCTTGAAATGAAGGTAGTGTGGGTACAAAATTTACGACATTATTTCATCAAAAGATGTTAAGACAGGGGCGTATTAACCATTAGGCAAAGTAGGCACGTGCCTAGGGCGCCATTTTTCTAGGGGCGCCAAAACTATGATAAAGCCCCATGGTCCATATACTTGGCTTGCCCCTACTCAAAATAACACCGAAAAGGTTTGGAGAAACTAAAATATATTTGTTTATTAATTAAAAACCGATACGCCCTTCCTTAGCTGACCAATGCCAAGGGGCGCCAAATATTTCTGTGCCTAAAGGCGCCGAAAGGGTGAATCCACCCCTGTGTTAAGACAAAGTAATACCACACAAATACGAAAGGTATTCGTGACACAAGCCAGTTTGAAAAATAAATAACAATAGTTCCGTAATTAGTGGGAAATGAACGAGCTTAGAAAAGATTAAAGAAAAATATTCCCCATTAAATAAAGATGTTTGGAAAAAATTATCCAAAACTCCGGAAAGGTGTCGCCAGACTCAGACGGGGGAAAAAAGGCGCTTCGGAGCAGACGGAGCGGATGAGTTTATCTCTAAGAAGACGGGAAAAAAGCGCACCGCAGAAACTTCCAAGCTGAACTGCAGATTAGAGAATTTCCTAATATAGCGTGGCTTGGTTTTGCCTTTTTTTCTTCTTCTCAGACACACGCCAGAAAGAGAGAAATTCTATCTAAACAGGGCAAAGATTTATTCCCAAAATGAGATTCGAAAAGCTCTCGCCCGCTCCGGAACACCGAGACACGGCTCCTCGGATTGTGGAGGGTCGCGAGGTAGATTCGAAACGCGATACACCGATTCAGAAATTCCTTACAGGAAAACATACATTTAGAGCGAAATATATTGGAGGGGTCGATTTTACCGTGTTTATTCATATTAGGTGGCATCTAGGAGCAACAAACACAAGGAGAACGCAGCTAGCCTTTAAACACGCTAACGCAGTGTCGTGTACAAATTTCATTGGACGAGCCTTTACGCTGAACGTTTCACGGAAAGGGGGAAGACAACTTCCATATTTTTCCCTTCCGACGGCAGCAATGAAAACTGTACGCAAGAAAATGCACGACTTTTGACGGGTTGCGTTCTCCTTGTGTGGGGTGTTGTGTTTGTTGCTCCTAGGTCCGAAGTGGTTAGCACTTTCGCCTCGCAGCAAGAGGAGCCGGGTTCGATCCCAACTTGTGGCACTGGGTGAAACCTCGGAACTACTCCTTTTACGTTGAGTTTGCAAGTTCTCTTCCCGCTGGTTTAAGGGGTTTCCCTCGAGTTCTTCGGTTTTCCCTTCCATAAAAACTTGCAGAGGTTAAAGGTAATAGTTAGTGTAGGGAGCTGTTGGGATGTAGGGCTTGCAACCACCCTCCTACGCATTGTAGCCCGGCCACCTGTTTAAAGGAATTATAAGTCGCTAGATTATTTGGGCCTAAGGTGGTGCCTTGGGTATCAGCCTAGCTGATTATTATTATTAATATTTATTAATTTGCGCATGGATCTGTTTAACAAGTTGAATAAGACATAAATAGAGTTTATGCTAGCTAGAAGCCACAAACACAGCACCCCACGCAAGGAGAACGCAACCCGTCAAAAGTCGTGGATTTTCTTGCGTACATTTTTCATTGGCTAGACGCTTTAGCGCCTGCTGCCGTCGGAAGGGGAAAATTCGGAAATTTTCTTCCCCCCGCCCGTAAAAAGTTCAGCGTAAAAGCTCGTCGAATGAAATTTGTACACAACACTGCGATAGTGTGTTTAAAGGCTAGCTGCGTTCTCCTGGTGTTTGTTGCTCCTACATGCTAGCGTCTATTGGCTATCGTAGTGAAACGTCATTTCCCAATGTTACTTTATAGAAAGGCCTATTTATTACCGTAAACAAATTATAACAATGTAAGAAAACGACACATACATAAATCAAAAAATTAATATCATTCACGGTTTTTTAACACTGTACAAATAGGTATCTACTTTTAAGGTTGGTGATCCTTTTATCGTCTTATTTAAGAGTAGCATCTTTCTCCAAGAGATGGCGCTTTCGGCGAGTAAAAGAAATTTGAAGAAGGCGAAAAAAAATGTCGGCACATTCCAAAGCGACATCTGAAGGAAAGGGAGTAAAACAAAGAAATACAAATATTTCGTAAAAGGGAAGTGTAAGATAAGCTTTTAAAATCTGTCAGCCAAAATTAACTGAAAAAGCGAACAAAAATATTTAAAGAAGACGTCAAGAATTAATGGCAAAAAAATCAGGACCAGAGGTAGAACAAGATGCCACGGAAATTTAAGTACACACAATCCCCCCGATGTTTTAACTGTGCAGGGTGTTTCAAAAGGTGATGCAAAAATGTTAAGGAGTTGTAGGGGGTGAGTTGAGAAGTTTGCATGTTTTTTCCCCATTTCCCTACGATGAGTTAAAAGAGCGCCAGAGAGCTTCAAAGTGTGGTGGAAGTAGGCTGCAACAAGCGCAAAACCAAGCAGCAGGGAAATGCGAACATTAATGTTTGTGTTCGTGAGATAGGTAAAAAAGGACTTAAACAAATCGAGGTAACCAGCGTAAAAAAGTAAACTTAAACAGTATTTAAAGTCGTGATGGACTTATTGTAACTTGTACAAAATACACATTTTCCTACTTTGTTCTTATGTGTTTAATTAAACTCATCACACATTTCTTACGTACTCATTTGTTTTTTGTTATTTATCTCAATTCCCACGCGTTCGCCTTTCCCCGCTGCTTGGTTTTGCGCTCGTTGCAGCCTACTTCCAGGGGCTAGTAGGCCACACTTTGAAGCTCTCTGGCACTCTTTTAACTCATCGTAGGAAAATGGGAAATAAACTGGCATACTTCTCAACTCACCCCCTACAACTTCTTAAAATTTTTGCATCACCTTTTGAAACACCCTATATATTAAATAAAAATTTGAACAAATTTCCAATCATCTTGTACATTAAGTTAATAAACCCAAGAGGAATTTGATCGAAAATAAATTTTTCGAACACGTTAATTTAAATTAATTTTTAGACAAAACGAAACTTTTCGAGTTACCTGGTGTTATGGGTCCCGCGAATTGGCCTGGAAGGTTATTCTGTAAAAATCAAAGATGAAAAAAAAAACTCGATCCGTCAAAAATGGCAATGTGCATTTGGAGAAGGGGCGGATATCGATATCGATTGTGTAAGTTCAATTTTATGTAGTGGCAGTATGTTACGCTATATCCGGTATTTTAGTAAAATCGTAAACTAAATTCTTAAGCGGACGAAAAATATCTATTTATTTTTGGTGCCAAAGGCTTCAATTGGCACCATCGACCGTATGTCGAAGCATTTCATTAAAATCACTTACGTCGCAATTACAGACCGCCACGATTTTGAATTTGACCAATACTGTCGATAGTTCGATATTTCGATAGCAGCATCTTCGGTATGTACGCGCATTGTCACTTTTAACGGATCATGATTTCTTTGTCATTTTTGACGGATCATGATTTCTTTGCCAATTTGACGGATCATGATTTTTTGTCGTTTTTGACGGATCATGATTTTTTGTCATTTTTGACGGATCATGATTTTTTTGTCATTTTTAACGGATCATGATTTTTTTGTCATTTTTAACGGATCATGACTTTTTTGTCATTTTTAACGGATCATGATTTTTTTGTCATTTTTGACGGATCATGTTCTTTTTGTCATTTTTGACGGATCATGATTTTTTTGTCGTTTTTGACGGATCATGATTTTTTTGTCGTTTTTGACGGATCATGATTTTTTTGTCATTTTTGACGGATCATGATTTTTTTGTCATTTTTGACGGATCATGTTCTTTTTGTCATTTTTGACGGATCATGATTTTTTGTCATTTTTGACGGATCATGATTTTTTTGTCATTTTTAACGGATCATGATTTTTTTGTCCTTTTTGACGGATCATGTTCTTTTTGTCATTTTTGACGGATCATGATTTTTTTGTCGTTTTTGACGGATCATGATTTTTTTGTCATTTTTGACGGATCATGTTCTTTTTGTCATTTTTAACGGATCATGATTTTTTTGTCATTTTTGACGGATCATGATTTTTTTGTCATTTTTAACGGATCATGATTTTTTTGTCATTTTTAACGGATCATGATTTTTTTGTCATTTTTGACGGATCATGATTTTTTTGTCATTTTTAACGGATCATGATTTTTTTGTCATTTTTAACGGATCATGATTTTTTTGTCATTTTTAACGGATCATGATCTTTTTGTCATTTTTAACGGATCATGATTTTTTTGTCATTTTTGACGGATCATGTTCTTTTTGTCATTTTTGACGGATCATGTTCTTTTTGTCATTTTTGACGGATCATGATTTTTTTGGTCATTTTTGATTTTTACAGAATATCCTCCCAGAAATCTAACTTAAAATTAAAATTTCTTAATGCAACCTAAAACGTAGTTCAGAAATGATCAGTACTAACTGAAAATATAATTTTAAACCCAGCCGGTCTTAATTTAAGAAAGAATGTAGTCGAATACTACCATATAGCACTAAACTGGGCAAATGACCAACCTGGGGGCCCCCAATCTCCAAACTATATAGCGGGCTACCGAGGTCATGACATTTGCTTTCGATTGAGATATCCCTGGCCCTTCTAAGCCTAATTCTTGAAGAGTTTTGTGGAATACTGCGGCATCGGCTACACTGTACGTGAGCCCAGAACACACAAATCCTTTAGGATTGTGTGTAAAAAACATCACCATATTTTCCATACCGCGTGTCAAGCTTTTTCTCATTTTCGGCCGCACCTTTTCGTCTCATTCTTAAGCTTCTCTTTTCCGAAACCCGACACTAAAGGGCGAGGGACCATCTTAGCGTAATTAAAGAATATATATGTAATTATTCCGGTAGGGTCTGAGCAGATATGTTGGGAATATCGTTATAAAGGATTTGGTATTCCCGGTGGAAAAGGAATTTACCGCGGCTCTTCCGTTAGTCAAAGCGGAATCGTCGGGAGGGAGCGACCGAGTTTGGAGGCAGTCGAAGAGAAGGCTTAAGACTGCGGCCGTACGTATTAGTTAAGTTGACTTTCGGAATGAGAATTTTACGCGCCAAGAATCTTAACACGCGCGTTCAAGTTCTCGGATGCTTTTCTCTTTCGCTCGGCCGGGAAGAGCACCCACAGGGGAGGCTAGTACCACCGGGAAAGGATAATACAATTTCGAAAATAAAATCTTGGCAAAAGTTAAGAATGAAATTTAAGGATTCGGGTGAATTTTATGGGAATTAAGACTTTGAAACTCAAGGTTGGCGAGAAAAAAGGTTTTATCAAAAGAACAAACATTGGTTTTTTTACCCACACAATCCCTGAGGAATTTTTAGACACACAATCCCTGAGGCATTGGTGTGTACTGGGCCCACGTACAGTGCAGCCAATGCCAATGCCGCCGTATTCGACATAACTCTTCAACAATTAGGTCTAAAAGGGTCAGAGTTATGTCAATACAAAACCAAGTAACTCGAAAAATTTGCTTGGTCTAAAAAAATTAATTAAAATTAACGTGTTCACGTTTCGCTACCTTATTTCCAAAACCAGGTAACTCGAAAAATTCGTTTTCGATCAAATTTGTCTTGGGTTTATTAAGTTAATGTACTTGATGATTGGAAATTTGTTCAAATTTAAATTTAATATTTAAAATATATTTAAATCTTTAGTTTAAATCAAACGGAAAAACAGTGGAAAAAATCTAGTCGTATTTTATTTAGAGGAAAAAGATTATTTGGAAGATATAGACAAGTGGATAACGTGTAGAGGAATCTTGTAGCTGAGTGTACAATTTTAGCTGGTTCAAGTTCTAACTACACGTTTTTGAGGGGTGGATTAACTCGACTAATTTTCTCAATAAACGGTGAAAATCATTTTAAGAAAATGAATTGTTTTTACAAAGTGGTTATATATGTTTTAAACTTCTGTTTTATACATTTAACTCGGTTAAAACTTAAAATGTAATTCACTAATGAAGTAATTTCAGGAATACTTGATGAGCTAGAAAAATATTGGCTTTCAAAATTCCGAAATTTATTACAGGAATACTTGATGGCTTTAAAAATGCCGAAATTTTATATTGAGCGTTGTGCAAATTTAGCGGTGACTTGTGCCATATTTATGTTTTTAATTTAAATAATAATTATTAGCTTAAGAAGGTCTGCGGCAATTCGTTGAATCTAGGAGCATCAAACACAAGGAGAACGCAGCTAGCCTTTAAACACGCTAACGCAGTGTTGTGTACAAATTTCATTGAACGAGCCTTTACGCTGAACGTTTCACGGGCGGGGGGTAAGACAATTTCAGAATTTTCCCCTTCCGACGGCAGCAGGCGCTAAAGTGTCTATCCAAAGAAAACTGTACGCAAGGAAATGCACGACTTTTGATGGGTTGCGTTCTCCTTGTGTGGGGTGTTGTGTTTGTTGCTCCTAGGTTGAATCAAGTATGGCTATTTCGAGAATGGGCTGGAATGGTATTGAATGGGCGATAATGGTTTGGGAATGGGCGATCATGGTTTGGGAATGGGCGATCATGGTTTGGGAATGGGCGATCATGGTTTGGGAATGGGCGATCATGGTTTGGGAATGGGCGATCATGGTTTGGGAATGGGCGATAATGGTTTGGGAATGGGCGATCATGGTTTGGGAATGGGCGATCATGGTTTGGGAATGGGCGATCATGGTTTGGGAATGGGCGATCATGGTTTGGGAATGGGCGATCATGGTTTGGGAATGGGCGATCATGGTTTGGGAATGGGCGATCATGGTTTGGGAATGGGCGATCATGGTTTGGGAATGGGCGATCATGGTTTGGGAATGGGCGATCATGGTTTGGGAATGGGCGATCATGGTTTGGGAATGGGCGATCATGGTTTGGGAATGGGCGATCATGGTTTGGGAATGGGCGATCATGGTTTGGGAATGGGCGATCATGGTTTCGGAATGGGCGATCATGGTTTGGGAATGGGCGATCATGGTTTGGGAATGGGCGATCATGGTTTGGGAATGGGGGATAATGGTTTGGGAATGTGTGGAAATGTTAACGGTTCTCCTTCAATAGGTGTTTCCATAAAATTAAACAATTAAAAGTCTAAAATGTTTTTTTCTTCGCGTTACAACTGTAAGCTTTCGAGTGCTTTATTAGCACGCGCGTTTCGCACGCGGACTTCAAATTGCAAAAGCTTTATTGACTCGAGCGCGTGCTCTCTATCTTCAACAACTATATTTATCTACGTTTCAGAAACGCATTATAGACCACTTTTAACTTTTTGAGTTTGAATACTCCTCATACTAATTTCAGAGCGCTGATTCTTAATATATTCTGGTCTAGTTTCCGAGATGCGAAAATGCAAAACGCATTAATATTGAAAAGTTTCGAAAATACTCCGCAGAAACGCATTAACGACCGTCGGAAATTTGCAGAAACGCATTATATCGTTATTAACCAATAAGAATCTTCATTTCGTATAATTTCGTCTGCTCTAATTTCTTCAGTCGTATTCCCATGGTAACATTCGCAATGGCCGTTACTCAGAATTATTATACCATATAATGCGTTTCTGCCAAGAGTTTTAGCCAAATATAAACGTACAAAACGCATTATTTCAAATTATTCTGAAATTTACTTAGTTTTGGCGATAGTCGTTGTCATATTTAGATTGCGGACTAAACGAAACCCCCAAAAACTAGTTTTCAGTTACCTTAATACTTTAGTATTGTTATTTTAAGCTTCAATAACTATATAGCTAGTGACGTAGGAAAAAAACATTTACACGTGACCGTAGAGGTCGGGGACGGTTAATCATTATCCATGATTAAATTGATTTTTTTCGGGGAAAAAATGTAAACAAAGAAATTTACCGGTTAATTTTTCGGAAAAATGATTAAAAAAAACATTTATTATTCGTAAAATTTCAGCTTTTTATCGATAAAAACAATGTTTTTCCAATTAATTTTACAAATTTATCAAAAATTAATCGGATAAATTACTTGATCAAACATTTTACGAATAATTTTGAGAGCTTTATCTATTGAATAAAAGTTAACCATCCCCGACCTCTACGTGACCTCCCGTATTTTATAGAAACCCCTATTTCAATTCTCAACTTTCGTTTATGAAAACTCCTCTCACTAGAATGTATTATTATTTAAGAAACTGGATCTAGAATCTATGATTTTTCTTTTGTTATAATATCACTGATTTCAAAACGAAAAATGATTAAACTTCTTAATGGTCCTGACGAGAGATGGGGCTTAAAACTGTAAAGCAGTCTCGAGAGAAAAAAGCTATCAGTGAGCGTGCAGCTGCTGTCACAGCATCTTCCAATATCATCCATATCGGTTAGAGACCATTTTAAATTCTT